>NC_046154.1:158539591-158839591 GCF_011064425.1 Rattus rattus | reverse complement strand
AGAGACTGGGCTGGAGGCACAGGGCCCACCTTTCCACTCAGTGTGCCACCCTGGGCTAGCACCCTGACCATCCATTGAATATAGAACACCCCCTTCACCTGCAGTGTACCCCAAGCTGTGGGCCTGGTCTCCGCCACCGAGTGGTCCTTTGTAAGAGTGCAGACCAACGATCCACTCTGCCCCCTGGGCACTGCCCTCCTGCAGCCAAGCCGCCATCTACTATGCGATGCAACTTGCGCCGCTGCCCTCCTGCCCGCTGGGTGGCCAGTGAGTGGGGTGAGGTAGGTAGGCGCTGCCCCCGGGATGAGGGTGAGGACAGTGGTTGGAGGGAGATGACTCAGTGACTCTACTCTTCAGTGCTCCACACAGTGTGGCCTCGGCCAGCAGCAGCGCTCAGTGCGCTGCACCAGCCACACTGGCCAGCCATCTCGAGAGTGCACTGAGGCCCTGCGGCCGTCCACCATGCAGCAGTGTGAGGCCAAGTGTGACAGTGTGGTGCCGCCTGGAGATGGCCCAGAAGGTATGTGAACCGGGGGGACAAAGGGCACCAGGCTTTGAGAAGCCACAGGTAGGCATGGGTCAGATTTCCTGTTCTTAGTCTTTAAGGTGCCATTAAAATTTTACTTATTGTTTTGCATAATTCATGAGTGAGATGGAGTCCCTGTGAAGGTCAGAGGGCAACCTGCAGGCAGTTGATTCTGTCCTTTCATCATGTGGGTCTTGGATTGAAACTCAGACCTCATATATAGTTGGGTTGACTTGCAACTCAATATACAACCGAGGATGACTTCGAACTCCTGATCTTTGGACTCTAGCTCCCAAGTGCTAGAATGATAGGACTTCACCACCACACCCAGTTTTTGCAGTGCTGGGGGTGGTAGCCAGGACCTGGCCCAGCCAGGCAAAAGGCTCTACCACCTCAGACCCCAGCCTTGCTCAGACATTGTTCATATTTTGAGCCGCACAAATCTATAAAGTGATTTCTGAGATGTTTATAACATTTCTGGCCTCTACCCACTAGACAGTGGTAGTCCCTACCACATTCATGATTTATAGAAATCTCTCCATGTCCCCAGACACTGTGTGCCCAGTTTGGGAAGGGAAAATTCAGTGCTTACACACCATTGCTTTTACACTATACCTGTTTCTTAACCTGATTGGGTTTTTTCTTCTTTTCTTTTTGGGATTTTTTTCATTTTCATTTATCTTTGTTTGTTTTATCACTTTGAGACAAGACCTCGTGGAGCCCAGCCTGTTTGAACTTGAACTTCTTGTCCCAAGTGCTGGGATCAAAAGCGTGCACCACCACACACTGCTGGTTCTCCTTAATAAATCAGGCCTTCCTTGCTCAAACTCTGGGCTCAAGCGCTCCCCCTAGTGGTGGACCTTCCTGCATTGTGTCACTCACTACCTCTTCATTTTGAAAGAAGTGCTACATGAAAAATATGGAGCCTCTCAGAACCACATGCCACTGCTGAGTAAAGCTTATATCTGGAAGCTAGGCGAATGCTTTCTCACTGAGTTACCCTCTGGTCTTTAGATATACAAATCCTTTGAGCTGAGCTCTTCGGAACCTACAGTGGTGGGGGCTTGAAACAGAGACTGCGTCTTGGCATCAACAGGGTTACAGATCTGTTACTTTAGTTAGTGAGTTGTCCAGGGCAGAAGGATTGCACATTGGAGGCTAGCCTGTACTGCAGAGTGAGCATAAGACCTGCCTGAATAATGTATCCAGACACAGCCAAAACTAACAGCCAAAGGAAGGGCTAGGAACTAGAACTCAGAGAGCTGCCTAATACGCTCGTAGCCTAACGAGCTCAGCGTTCAATCTCCAGAACCCACATAGAGATGGAAGGACAGAATCAAATCCATAAAGTTGACCTCTGACCTCCACACGTGTACTGTGACGTGCACACCTGTGCGTATATATCATACACAGAATAATAAGTAAATAAATAAATCTATCCTCAAAAATAGGCTTCTGATAAAGCATGACTAGACAGCCTCTTTGAAGGGCGAGGAAACTATGTACAGAAAGGCAGAGTGACCAGCTAGCACTCACGACGACTGAGAAGAGTACTGGACTCTGATATCTTTCTCCCCCCCCCACTTCACTCTCTCCTGCCCCTTCCCCTCACCACTACAGAATGCAAGGATGTGAACAAGGTGGCTTACTGCCCCCTGGTGCTCAAATTTCAGTTCTGTAGCCGAGCCTACTTCCGCCAGATGTGCTGCAAAACCTGCCAAGGCCGCTAGGGTACCTGGAACCAACCTGGAGCACAGGCTGAGGCAGGGGAAATCCCACTGGAGAGGGCCTGAGGGGGGGTGGGAGGGCTGGGATTGAAGGGTGAGACGGTGAGACGCAGTTGAAAGTTATTTATTGGGTAACCCCTACAGGGCTCCTGGCTAGGGGGTGGAGAAGAGCTGGCTACCCAGGGACCCTCTTCAGTGTCTTGCCAAGTTGACAGTGAAAGGAGAGGACTGCCCCTTGTCGCACACACTTCTAAGTCCCTAACACTCCCCCACCCTTTGATCGGAATACGTACTGTGAAGAGTGGGGGTGGGGAGAGGGTATGCTGGTACCCTGCCCCCCAGCACTGTTCTATCCCTACACTCTGAGCTGGGGGAATTTATATCTGCTATGGGGGGAGTGGGCTTGATACCACCTCCCTGCCACCCTCCCCCAGACTGACCAAGGGGAAGATCTACCCCAACCTCTGCCCTGCCTGCCCAGGGGGGGAGTCCAACATCCAGGCCATCCCCCATCATGGTGCTAACAAGCCCTGCCCTGGGGCCCACACACTCCTCAGCAAGAAGCCTTCCATTAATAAAGTTCTGTCTTGTGTAGATTTCCGCTCATGCCTGGGTCTGTGTCTCTGTATAGGCATTCCATAGGCACTGTACCCTAGGATCAAAAGGGACCACAGCCAGGGTTAGCAAGACGTCAGGGGGTAAAGGCACTTGCTGCCAAGCCTAGATTTAATCAATAGGAACCACGTGGTGGGAGGAGAGAACCAACGCCTGTAAGTTGTCCTCCGCCCTCCACAAGCTTGTTGTGGTATGTGTGCCCACACAGTACACAAATAAGTGAATGAACAACTAGAAGCTTTTCCTAAGGCACAGGGGAAGTAGCCCACACTTCCTAATGGGTCATCCTTGGCAGAGAGAAAGGACTTTGGCCACTACGGATTAAAACCTATCACTTTAAGACAAAAGCATAGTTTTTTACTGAAGCTAACAAAGATCTAGTCCTTTTGTATTCCCAACCAAATATGCTTCTTCTGCCCCCCTTTCACATGTTGAGTTGTGTTATTGACCCTAAATATTGGAGAATATAGGCGTCTTCTCGGCCATGGTCAGGAGGGGCCTGTGTCATGGAGAGTGAACACAGGACGTACAGACATCCCAATCCTCAGGGGCGGACCAAAGATGGATTAGAACACAGATCCCTCTTAGGCTCTCACCAGTCTGGTTTGGCTTTGCTACCTCCCCAGTGGGTAGCATGAGGAGGTGACAACCTCTTGGAACTGTCATTTCCTCAAATGTCAACAGAAGACTCATGCGTGATCTGGTCTTCCAAAGATCAAGGACTGAGCTAACAATTAGTAGGCCCTACATGTGCCGGGGACTGCTGATCGAGCCAAGTCATGGAAACAGCAAAGCTGCAGGTGTGAGAACCCAGATCGGGCCAGGAATGGTGGTGCACACCTTTGGTCCCCATGCTCCAGAGGCAGGATCTCTGAGTTTGAGACCAAATTTGCTACTCTGCATAGCAAACTCCAGACCAGCCAAAATTATACAGTGAAGCCCTATCTCAAAAACGAAAGAAAGCAAAACGAACCCAACAATATCCAGATTTGGGGTGGGGTGGAGGTGAGGGGGTGCTTGCTGGATAGATGGCTCGGCTGTTAAGAGGACTTCTGCTGTTTCAAAGGACCTCAGTCAATTCCAAGCACCCACATCAGGTGGTTAACAGCCTCGTGTAACTCCAGATCCCAGAGATCCAGCACCTCTGGCTTCCAAAGGTTCTCTCTCCACTCCACCCCTCCTCCCCCTCAGTAAAAAAAATTTTTTTAAAGACCATTCTGGGCTTAAACTGGTAGCTCACTTTTCACAACAAGCATCGGGGCATGAGTTTGAATCCCCAGAGCCCACACACAGCCAGATAAAGGTATCAAATATCTGGAAACCTGGTATTCCCACATGGAGATGGGAGTTAGAGACAGGAGAATCCCAGAAGCTTGCAGACTAGCTAGCCTGACTTCCACAGTAGGAAAACAACAGAGATGCCTGTCTCAAGGTGAAAGGTGAGAATTGGCACTTACCTCTGACCTCTCTCTACACACCCATTTGCACCCATATTGAAACACACAAATGAACACACACAAACACAAAGAAAAATCCAGACTTGATATACAAATTAGAAACATTATAGTGATATAAGGCTTGTGTCTTCCCTTTGTCCTTCCTTTACTAAGATACCTGACTTTGGAGAAACATTCTACAGGGAGAACCATAGGGTTTTACATGGGAACTCCCTGAGCAGGCACACATCTGAAATAGTACTTCCTTTCCCTGATTCTGAAGAGTGACCTCAACTAAGTGGCCAGTCCTGCAGTCAGCTGACCAGGGTCCTTTTTGCTATAACCTCTTTTCTTGAGGTAGATGATAGAGAAAAGACTTTAGTCTGGCAGTGGCTGCCAGCCATCTTTGACCTATCCCTTCAGGCTGTAAACTCCAAACAGTTCCCTCAGCTCTGTCGTTGCTGCTAGGGCTCAGAGCATTGTCCCCGCCCTCAGCTTCCCTCCCCTGTGGCCATGGCCCCTCCCGCAAAGGAAGTAAAAGGGGGCTGTTGCAAGAGGAACTAGGGCCAGGAGCCTGTGAAGAAGGAGTAGGTGAAGGACAGCCATGGCAGAGCCACCCCCAAGAACCCTCTGAGCCTGCACCCCTGTCATTACCCACAGGAGCCTGACACCACCCATCACCATGGTAAGTCATTCAAGGGTGGGATCTGGGAGTAGTAGCCTGGTAGCACCCTCAGAAATTGAGGCAATGGTTATGAGAACCACAGAGCCTTCAGAGACAGTCCCAAAGGACAGCACAGAGCACCCCATGTCCCTCACCAGGAATCAAGCTCCAATCTGAGGATGCCAGACTGGGTATGGAAAGATGTCCCTGAAGAAATTATAAGGTTTTTGGGGAAAGGACATGGCTCTTTTCAGGGACTTAGAGAACTAACTAAGTTGTCAGCTCATCTCAAAACTAGTCTTCCCCTGCAGTTTGAAACAAGCACTTCCCTCTCTTGGCCTGATTACAGAGCTCTTATTCAGAAGTTGGTCTAGAGATAGGAGTGTTTGAGGGGTGGGGGGCTTTTCTTGGGAATATTCAACAGAGGGGTCTGTTGGTTTGGCCATTTTCAATCCACCAGTGATGGGGCTGTGTCTCACATGAGGGCTGTGGGGTGGGATAATAGTGCAAGTGATAGCAGGTGGTTTGACTACAACAGTCACAGAGGCAGATGATAGCTCAGTGGTAGGGTGCCTGGCTAGTATGTATACTCAAGGTCCTAGGTGTCATCTCTAGCACTGAAAATAAGCCATCGTCATTTAATTTCCAGTGCCAGTTACTATTACTAAAGAGAAGGAGTTGGAGATGTGGGGGTAGGGAAGAAGATAGCAAAGGATGAAAAGGAGGAGGAAGAGAAAGAGCTAGGAAGGAAAAAGAAAAATGTGAAAGGAGATGGGGAGGAATAGAAAGAGGGGAGGGAATGGAGGAGTAGATGGAGAAAGGATAGAGGGATACAAAGGAGAAACCGTTCTCCCTATTATCCAAGGATGGCAGTGGAGACACTGCAGCCAGAGATATCATTACAAGTTCAAGTTGAAGTCTGTTGATGAGAAGGCTGGAGGATGGTCAGCATCATGCACGGGTTTAGACCTGGCAGCATCATGGCACATACAATAAAAGCCAGTAGTGGTCACACAAATTACCCCATGGCTCCACAAACCCAGTTCACTTCAGCTTTCAATTTTTGTTAGTGAGAACAAGGACGTGTTCTTAGGAGAAGGATAGTTGTTGGTGTTCTTGGAGGCTATAGCAAACATAACTGGAGTGGAGGCAGGGAAGTGAGGTGAGAGAGAACATCTTTTAGAAAGCCAGTGAGGGCTGGGGCTGCGTCTGGGCTCTGTGGGTAGAATGCTCACTGCCGTGCACATAGCCTTGGGTTCCAGTCTGAGCATCACATAAACTGGGCATGGTACTGCACACCTGTTGTCCCAGAACTCGGGAGGTAAAGGGAAGACTTCAGAGTCTTCCATGACTATAGAAAGTCTAAGTCATGTAGCCTGTGCTACATGAGGCCCTTTCTTTTAAAAACAAAAAAAAAACAGGAAGAGATTTGCTACTTGAAAGGAAGGGAAACCCCTCCTCGTCTGCCAACACTGAAATGCTTAGTCAACAGAGTGCTCAGCAGACAGATGTGAGAGGGAAGAAATGCATCGAGTGAACGATGATAAAATACTGAAACGAGGTATAGCGGCACACATGAGTTGGAGGCCAGCATGAACTTCCTAGCAAGACCTTGTCTCAATAAAATCAAAATAGGAGCAAGCTGGAGCTCAGCTGATGGAGTGTTTCCTAGCATGCACGAAGCCCTGGCTTCCATCCCCAGCACTGCATAACCAGGTCTGTCAGCCCAGCCTCTGAAATTGCAGATGGCAGAGTCAGTAGTTCAAGGTCACCTTCTGCATAGTGAATTTGAGTCCAGACTCTGTGACGAAAGACAGACACACAAGCAAGGCAGGAGGGAAGGAAAAGGAAGTAAAAGAAGACAGTAGAAGAGAAAGAAAAAGACGAGGTCTTTAAGAACCGTAACAGTGTCTGGGGATGCACTAGGGATGCTGAAAGCTTGCGGGAGGAGGGGGGTTGAATGCCAGGATGCTACTGAAAGAAAGTCTTATGGAACATGCATGCTGAGTACTCAGAGGCTGCTATTGCCTCTGAGGCTCGTGCATTGCTGGGTTCAGTGGGGGAGGTGGGTTCAGGTCATTCCTTCTTGGATACTGTGGACAGGTCACTGGCTATTCCTTTGTAGGTTGCAATGGTGAGGGTTGCTGTTGGTGGTGAAGGTTAGTGTTAACAATGGTTCTCCTGGGTAGGTTGGAGGTGATGGTCATCTGTGATGACAGCTGGTGTTTAGTTTGTTACTTTTTAAAGATTTGTTTCTGTTTTTATTTATGTGTATGCATCAGTTTAATTGTATGCTGTCTGCATGCAAATGCCTATGGAGGCCAGACAAGGGTATCACATCTCCTTGAGCTGGATTTACTGCAGGTTATGAGCACAAGTAGATGCTGGGAACTCAACTTTCATCCTCTGTAAAAACACCAAGTGCTTTTAACCATTGAGCCATCCCTCTAACTCCTGCCATGTTTGGTTTCATAGTGCTTTGAGTGGAGGTCTCTTGAATCCCAAGCTAGCCTCAACCCCATGATATAGATAAGGATGACCTTAGAAATCTGGTCCTCCTGCCTCTGCCTCCCAAGTGATAGGATGACTGGTGTTCGTCACCATGGTGATGGAACCCAGGGCTTCACCATTGCTAGGCAAGCATCCACCAACAGAGCCACATCCCCTCGTCCATTGTTTTTTGAGATAGAATCTCACATGGCATAAACTATCCTTGAACTCACAATGTAGCCAAGATGACCTTGAACTCCTGATTCTTTTGTCTGCACCGCCTGAGTACTGGAATTAAAGCCATGCCACCGTGCTGGGACAGCTGGTGTTTGATATCAATCATTAATTGTTGGTTTTTTCATAGGGAAACTGGCTGTGCTGATTATTTGGAGCTTCAATGACTGATAAGTCATTTGCTGTTGGTTGTCCATTGGTAGTTTCTAGTAATGGTTATCTAGCAATCCCTTATTAGATTTCGGATGGGATATGGTTGTATGTGGTTGTGAATGTCTGTGTGTCAGTGTGTGCATTGTATGTATAAGCTGCATGTGCTTATGGCCCACATGTAAAAACCAGAGAACATCAGGTGTGCTACTCTGTTGCTCTCTGCCTTATTCCCTTGAGTCAGGATCTCTCATTGAATTTGGAGTTAGGCCAATAAAACCCACAGATGCTTTTGTATCCACCTCCCCTAGCACTGGAGTTCTAGGGGAATTTGTGACCATTGGCCAACTTTTTATATGGATGTTAAAAATGCAAACTCATGTCTTCATGGTTTTGTAGCAAGCGCTCTTACTGAGCCATTCCCCAGCCCTTCAGTGTGAATTTGTTTTCACTCCATGATATGTAAAGGTCAGTGAACAACTCACAGGGGCAGATTCTCTTCTTCCATTTGGGTACTGAGAATTGAACTTGGATACTCAGCTTCAACAACAAACACCTTTACCCTCTCAGCTATCTTGCTAGCCCCTGGAGTTTTTAATGATGCCTATTTTGTGTTTGTGAGGTGTTTTCTGGTTGTGGTTGTTGTTGCCATCATTGGACACTTTCTTTCTTTCTTTCTTTCTTTCTTTATTTATTTATTTATTTATTTATTTATTTATTTATTTATTTATTGTTACCTATCCTAGCCTTAAACCCATCCTGATCCTCTTGTCTCAGCCTCCAAACTGCTGGGATTACTGGCCTGTATCACCACTTGTGTCTGTTTGTTATTGGTTGGTGGTGGTTACTTGATTGCGGTTGGTGATGAGGGTGACAAGAGTGTTAGTTTTAAGAAATGTTAATGGTGGAATTGTTTGTTGTTTCTGTTTCCTACATTGACATGGAGGATTTTAGCAGTCTCTGACTTTGTGAGTAGGTGTGCGGAGGGTGGGCAGTTTTTGTTTTATAACGGTGGTTGCTTGAGAGTAGAGGTGGTTGCTTTGAAGGCTTTGCTACAGTGTGAAAGAGACAGGGCTGGAGATGCAGTATGGCAGCAGAACACTTGCCTAGCACATTCAGGGCCCTAGGTTCCATTCCTCATATGACAGAAACAAACAAACAAAAGGAATAAGGGGAACCTAGAGAGATGGATCAGCGGTTAAGAGCACCGACTGCTCTTCCAGAGGTCCTGAGTTCAATTCCCACAACCATCTGTAAAGAGATGTGATGCCCTCTTCTGGTGTATCTGAAGACAGCTACAGTGTACTTACATATAATAAATGAATAAATCTTTAAAAAAAATTAAAAAAAAAGAGTACTCAGAGGGCAACAGAGTCTGCTGGGCTGCCTTGTCTGGCCTCGGTGGAAGAGGATACATCAAGGCAGGTTGGTACCTGTGTTGGAGAAGGAGCTCCCCTTCTCTGAGGAAAGGGAGTGGGGGAAAAGAGGGAAGGGACTGCAATTAGATTGTAAAGTGAAGGAAGGAAGGGAGGGAGGGAGGAAGGAAGGAAGGAAGGAAGGAAGGAAGGAAGGAAGGAAGGATGGAAGGAAGGAAGGAGAAAGAGTACTCATCTTGCTGAGGTCCAGAGTTCAGTTTCCAGCACCCACGCCAGGTGGTGCCTTAGTATTGCCTGTACCTCCAGTTCTTAGGGATCCATGGGTACCCAAAAGCACGTGCACACACACACAGCATAGACACGGGAATAAAAATAAAACAAATCTTTCATTAAAAACAAAAACAGAAAGATCAAGAGGCCAGTGGCCAGGGAGATGAAACAAAAAGAGATATTTAGAATAGAAACTTAAAACCCACACTTTGGGGGCTGGAGACACAGTTTACTTGTGAAGTATTTGCCTTGTATACATGAAGCCCTGTGTTCCATCCATAACACTACATAAACCAGCATGGTAGTGTAAACCTCTCAGCACTTGGGAGGAGGGGCAAGACGACCAGAAATTCAAGATGACCCTCTGTTATATACCAACTTTGAGGCCAACTTGGGTTATACGAGGCCTGGTCACAAATAAACTAAAGCAACATTAAACTTTTTAACAATATTTATTTACTGTGAGTGGAGTGAACTTGCTTATGGGCCATGGCTTATTTGGAAGAGTTTGTTCCTTCCTTTCATAATGTAGATCCAGGGGATCAAATTTGAGTTATAAGGCTTAGCAGCAAGTCCCCTTACCCACTAAGCCATCACACCAACATAGCATTTTTTGTAAAAGTACGCACAACTGAGATGGAAGTTGTTAGCATTCTCTCTAAGCTCCACCCGCAATAGCCAGGTATACCCGACACTATAAAAGGGGCTGCTTGCCCCCTCCTTATTCTCTTGCTCTCTCTTGTTCTCTCTTGCTCTTCCCCTCTTCCCCCCTTTGTCCCCTCTCTCCTCAGTCCCCTCTCCCCCTTCTCTGCATGTGCCATGGCTGGCCTCTACTTCTCTCTTTCCCTGCCTTACTACACTCTTAACTCCCTTCCCCATGCCCTGAATAAGCTCTATTCTATCCTATACCATCGTGTGGCTGGTCCCTCGGGGAAGGGATGTCTCAGCATAGGCCCGCTGAGGCACCCCCTTTTTTCACACCGCCATAAAACATAATCCCTCCTCTCTTTATCTTTTTATCAACACAATATTGATGCCAAAACCCGGAACATATCCTCTCTTTATCGTTTTATAAACATATCACAGAGACAGGGCGCCCCATTCCCCTTTCACCATCAGCTTCCCCCTCCCCTTTTCCTTCTTCTCCTCCTTATAAGAAAACAGGAGGTATGTTGGTATCAGGAACTGCTTTGGCCTCCAGCAGTGACGTGTCACCTGGTCATCTGTGCATCTTGGCAACGGCCATACATTCCCCACATCACATACCTTTGGTTCAGATCCCACCTTCACATTTCAAATAAAGGCAGACCTTTCCTGCCCCCTCTCTTCTCTTTCTCTCTTCTTCTCTCTCTTTTCTCTTCTCCCTCTCTCACCCCACCCCGCACGGTCTCTGTCATCCCAATAAACCTCCATGTGAGACCATGTTGGCCTGGTGTGGTTTGTCCGGACTCAAGCCGAGATTTCCATCCCAACAGAAGTGGTATTGCACACCAGCAATTCCAGAATTTGGAATATGGTGACAGGAGGATTAGTAGGTTAACAGTAGCCCGGATGATGAAATACAATCTCAAAAATAGAAAAAAAAAGCAAGGTTACCGAGATGGTTCAGAGGGTAAAGGTGTCTGCTTCCAAACTGGGTGACCTGAGACTCATTTCTTCAAGTGTCCTCCGACTGCAGGTGAACTGTTCGACCCTCAACACATAAATTAATAAATATAATTTTAATTTAAAAAAAATACAGAGAAAATAAACTATATTAAATATGTCAGGTCTTACCTATATGGGTTTGATTATGGAAATCCATGTGATATTTTTAAGAAATATGAACAATAGAAGGACCTACAACTGATTGGACAAGGAAGATAGGAGGGAATCAATGGGCATCAGCTTTGGGCATGGGAGCTCACTAGGCTTCTCCCTAGTGAGCAAGAGACTAAGACTCAAGTCACCCCCTTTCTAGCTTCTGTGTGGAGAATTTAAGGAGGTATAAGAGACCCCAGCTACCTCCAGAAAGACAAAGGTCCCTATCTGTCGGCCTCCAGCTAAGCCAGAAGGAAGTAAGCCCACTGATCCCATCAGATGCACATCCCCCAACCCAGCCCTGTGAAGGGAGACTGAGACACTCAGAACTTTGGAAGGTTAGACTTTGGCTGTTTGCACAGTTCAGAGGTGTGGGTGCAGTCTAAAAACCCATGGCTGGTGGAAAGCAGGTCCAGGGTCCTAGGACTAGCCCCCTGAGAGCCAAGGGCAGGGCACAAGAGCCACAGCCAGGGCTAATGGCAGCTTTGGGTTCACATCTCCACAGCTCTCAGGACCCTGGTGAGGAAGGAAGTGGCTGTTCTATTTCTCTCTAGTCTGAAGCTCTTGCTCATCACCACCCAATCCTCAGAGAGCTTTGTTAACAGAGTTGGAGTCACCGCCTTTGTTCCTACAAGCCAGCCTCAGCCACTAGTCCTCCCTCCGTAAGCCAATTAAAACAGTCAAATTAAGAGCAAAAGGGATTCATTCAATGCAGCCACATTGGGAAGAAGAATAAGGAGATACAGTGACACGGATACATGCCAAGTCCATCTTCACGGCCCTGAAATGAGGTTAAGTTTAATTAGAGGCCAAGGTTATGCTTATGTATGTACTTCCTAGTGAAGGTGTGGTCCTTCCCACCACTAACACAGCAATGTCTCTTCTGTAAGGTGATCTAACAAATTAGGCTCCTCTGCTGCTCTAGCTTTAAGCTTTCTCTCCTCCTTGCATGATATTCCTGGGAGAAATTCCAGTTTCTTTGGGTTTCCATAGTCTGATAGCCAACGTAAGGCACACAGTGTCTTTGTAGAATATGTTCAGCCAACCAACCTAATTACAACGGGCATATCTATTGTAAATTCGAAAGCTCCATCACTTGGCTCTTCCCCCCACTTTGGACCCACAGGAGCTGGCCAAGCCTAAGACAGACACCCATAATGGTAATGGAGATGTTAGTATTTTCTTACGATAACCTTTGCCTTGTTGAATTTGTACAGCTGATTCATGAGGTCTACACACTTAGAGTTCTTATTTTTCAATGAGGAAACGGAGGCAGGGGAGGCCTAGCAAGCTGCTAGATAAACACAAAGTGGAAGATGATTTTGACTTGATCCTTTCAAGAGGCCACTTCTCCTCGTAGCCATCTTGACTGTGGCTTCCCTTTCCTCTGTGTAGAAAATAAGAGTTCAACGAGGGTTTGCCATGAGGAGCCCGGTCCTGTTAAATAGCCTCTGGGCACCCTCCCAGCCTCATTTGAACCTGGGCTCTCCATTCCAAAGAAGCTAAGATCCTGGAGCTTCACCACAGATGTATGTCCAAGGCCTTCTTGGCTCTTAGGGTCAAGTTTGGCTTTGGCTGATAATACCCACCTTGCCTTTGCACCCTCCAACATGGCCTCTCCTTGAGACATTATCTTCATCAACTTGCAGCACCATTCGGAGCTTCAAGAGTGGAGATTAGACCCCATCTGCCTAAGCCATGCTTGTACCTACTCCAAGCACTGATAGAAATCAGGAAGTGTGTTCACTGCACTACAAAGCTTGCAAGCCTGAGCCTACAAGAGCCACCACCTTGACCACAAACAGCCCCTCCCTTTAATAGCACAAAGTAGGTTGTCTTGTCATCTCTCACCCACCTCCAACCCCACTCCACCCCACCCCCATGCAGGCAGAGCCAACTGAAGAGATAGAGGAAGAATCTGCCTTCCACTTCTCACCATAGCCACCTACAGCCCCTCAGTGTCTTTCACAAGAGACAGCGGATTGAGTCATATTTAGCTGTGGTCAACTAAGACCACAAACCTATTTGTTGCAACTGCCCCCACCCACAGTTCAAGGAAGGAACTTAGGAACACATAGTTTCAACTTGAACCAGGGAGACAAAGGAGTATTTTTGAGGGGATTACAAGAGACTGTCTTAACTCCAGAGTACTTCATTCATTCACTGATTTGACTATTTAGCTAGGTTTTTAGAGATTTATCTATTTTTATTTTATGCGTGTTTTGTCTGCATGTATGTCTATGTACCATATGCATGCAGGGCCCGAGGAGGCCAAAAGAGGACATCAGATTCCCTGGAACTGGAGTTACAGTCAGTTGTGAGCCATCAAGTACGTGCTGGGAACCAAATCAGGTCCCCTGCAAGAGCAGTCAGTGATCTTAAGTGCTGACTGCACGACCATATCCCCATAGCTAGTTTGAGACAAGCTCTCATGTAGGCTAGTATCCAACTGAGTGCATTCTTGAACTCCTGGATTTTCTTCCCTCTACCCACTGAATAATAGGATTCAAGATGTATACCACTACACCCAGTTTATGTTGTGCTGGAGATGGAATCCAGGGCTTCATGCAAGCTAGAAAAACACTCTGCCAAGCAAGCAACATCCCCAAAATCCTGCCTTCCCCTCACAAGTAGCAAGGAGTACACCTAGGAATACACTGATGATTTTTATGACACAGCAGAGCAGAGAGCAACTGGAGGAGCTTGGATGTTGAAGGCAGGACAGACAGTGAGTGAATGTCATGAGATTGAAAAGACAGAAGCCACTGAGCAATCTGAGGAAAGAGGAGGAAAAAAAACAGAAAGAGGAACCCAGCTTTAAAGGCTAGAAGTGTCAACCATAGCTGGCCCTGCAGCCTCCAACCTTGAGGCACCATAGTTTTTTCTTCTGAAAATGGACCTAATAATAGTATCTGTGTGTCGAAAGGAAGAGTTGAAGTAATCCACTTAAAAATCCTGGTCACAAGACTAGAGCAATGGCTCAGCAGTAAACAGCACTGATGCTCTATAATGAGGATAAAGGTTAAGGGCTCAGCATCTACATCCTGTCTGTTATCTCCAGGTCCTAAAGCTCCAACCTGCTAACATGCTCTTCTGGCTTTTATATGTACGCAAGTGCCAACACCTACACCCCATACCCCCACACAGTCACACACTTATACATACACATTTGTATATACATACATACATGCATACATACATACATATAGTATTTTTAAAAGTGTAGTCATGTACATCATGACTTAGTCAATAGTATGTAGGTCAGTTGGTAGAGAGCTTGCCTAGTACGCATGAAGTCCTGGGTTTGAGTCCTCGCACTCCACAAACCCTAAGTAATGGGTGTGATGGTGCACATATGTCCTCCCACACTGGGGAAGCAAGACAGTAGACCAGAATCTCAAGGTCATCCTTAGCTACATAACATGTTTGAGGCTGGCCTGAACTGTATGACTCTGCCTCATCACCCTTTACTAGGGGATTACAGATATTATGATCCTTGTCCCAAGGCCTGCCCTGGTGGGTTCTATGCTTGCCTTTACACACGTGTGTGTGTGTGTGTGTGTGTGTGTGTGTGTGTGTGTAATATACATACATATATATGCATACATGTATACACACATATATGCAATATACATATGTAATATGTATATATCCATGTATATGATGTATATGTGCATATTATACATATATATTCTGTCTATGATAATCTTTCCTGACCTAGACCTCACTATGTAGTTCAGGCTGTCCTTAAACCAACAGTAATCCATTTCCCTCTGCCTTTGGAGTGCTGGGATTAAGTGCATAAAGTGCCCTTAAGAAAAATAATGGCAAGCAAGATGGATGGCTCAGTGGGTAAAGGCACTTTTGAGCAACCCTAGTTATCCAAGTTCAATCTCCAGAACCCAGAAAGGTGGATGAAAAGAAGTGACTTCACAGTGTTGTCCTCTAGCCTTCACACCTGCACACCCACTCATACCATGCTCATATACATACAGTAGTAATAAATAAGAATTGTAAAAAATGAAAAATACAAAACAAAAAGTTTAGTAAGGACTGGAAGTGAAACATAATGATAGAACAACTAGGGCTGGAGAGATGGCTCAGGGGTTAAGAGCACTGACTGCTCTTCCAGAGGTCCTGAGTTCAAATCCCAACAACCACATGGTGGCTCACAACCATCTGCAATGAGATCTGATGCCCTCTGGTGTGTTTGAAGACAGCAACAGTGTACTTATATATAATAAATAAATCTTTAAAAAAAAAAAGGTAAAACAACTAGTATATGTAAGTCTCAGGATTCCAGTACTGGCACTGAAAAGTTAATCAAACATTATGGTACTCAGGATGGTGAAGCAGAAGAATCGGTAGTTCAAGACCAGCCTGGAATACATAGCCAACTGCAGGCAAGTTCAAACGTCTGAGGAAGACCTTATGCCCAAACAAGAAATTTAGCCTATGCAGTGTATGAATGTTTGGAAGCTAGCCATGTCTGCTATTGTCATTTACTGTGGTCACCAAACAAAAGTCCTTCCCTGGCATGCTACAGAGCTGGAATTCACTTCTGTCCCATCAACCATTTACACAGTCTGCCTGTCCATACTCCCGCACCTCAAACATCAGCTCAGGGAATGGCAGATTCACCTTTTCATATCATACCAAATTCATAAATGATTCCACCCCTAATTTACATGATCTGTCCTCATCGACACTCTGGTCTTCCTGTCTTGCAAACAGGAAGCACCCACTACTGTGACCCGACCTCTCTCCCCAGCCTCTGCCCTTCCTCTTCTCATCCAGACTGGCTGATGGTCCTTCTATACTTCCCACTATGATTTCAGACCAGCATCTTGCCAACAACCTCCCTGGGGTCATTCTCAGAGTGCAGTCAATTTTCAGTAGCTCAGATGGCCCAAAATTCCTTGCAGCTCCCAATATAGCAGCATCCCACCCAGGTACTTCGACTTCCCAGGCAGCTCTTTCTTAGCATCTCCAGGTATATGTTACCTTTAACAGCTGCACATTGTGGCATTCCATGAACTTCTCCCCTTGCCCTGTCCCCGTCACGTAGAGACCCTGTTGCATCGTACCTGGCACTCTCTTTTTTGCAATGCCAGGGAAGATCCCAGGGTCCTGTGCACATAAAGGCAAGTATAGAACCCACCAGGGCAGGGCAGGGCAAGGATCAGAATACCTACAGTCCTCTAGTAAAGGGTGATGTGGCTCAGGAATGAAACCTCCACCTAGACTTCCCCAGTGAGGGACTGGGGCATGGCTCAGGAGTAGAATCCCTGCCTAGAATCCCCCAATGAGGGGCTGGGACATGGCTCAGGGCTAGAACTCCTGCCTAAAATCTCCCAGTGAGGTGCTGGGGATGTGGCTCAGGGGTGGAGCCTCTGCCTAGAATTCCCCAGTGAGAGGCAGGGGGCCGGGGAGAGGGGGGGGGTGAAGCCATATCTAGAAACTTCAAGCGAGAGGCTGGGGTTGGCTCAGGAGTAGAATGCCTACTTAGCATTCAAGTGTGAGGCCCTGGGTTCTATCCCCTGTTTCAGCAAGAATGAAAGAATGGGGAAAGAACAGTATGGAAGAAAGGAAAATGAATTCATGTAATCCCCCGTAATGCAGTGGGGAAAGTTATGAATGCTAAAATATGTATCTGCAAATCAAGTGGTGACACTAGTGGTCTCAAAATGAAGTGCAGCCACCAGATGTGTCCACCTGTAAAGCTCAGATGAAAGCTCAAGAGGAACACTGAGACGGATTGTTGGGGGTAAGGGTTTTGTTAAAAGTTATTGACACCATGGACAGACAGACTGAGTCACAAAAGTGTAGCCTGGGCTCTGAGGAGAGTTCAGAGATGAACAACATGGCAGGGACTCTGAGGAGAGTAAATCAAGGTCCTGTGGCAGAAGTAGCAGTCTCAGTCATCCCTTTCTGAGGACGAATGTTTTACAACACAAGGCTACAGACAGGTTCTCTGATTTCCAAGCAGGAGGTTACAGAGTTATGGGATTACAGGCACACATGTGTCACGGCACCCGGCTCAACACCTGACCTCACGTCACACACACTAAATAGGATGTATAAAATGACCTTCCGAGCTCTGCCAAATACCCAAATACAACCGAGCCAGCACTCCCTCTGCGACAAAGTCCCTTGAGCAGTGAAGCAGCACTCACTGGGACTGGGAGCGAGCACTGCTGACTGATACAGGATGTGTTTCCTCTCCAGGTGCCTTGTGTGGTCTCCAGTTGCACATCATAGTGAATAAATGTCCAACCCTAGGCCCAAAGCAGTTTAGTAACTAAAATGACCTCTGGCTATGTATAGCTATAAAGGAAACATTAGTGAATTTCCTTTTGAAACTTGAGTCCTAGTCCCAGAATATCTCATGATATATGTATAAATATTCCAAGGTAAAATATTTTTGAGACAGGGTCTCACTTATCCCCAGCTAACCTAAATTTAATAATCACTTATCACTCAGGATAGATGAACTAATTCTCCTGCCTCTACTTCTTGAGTGCTGGAAGGAGAGGTGTAGCAATGTGAGGTGTTAGGCAGTGCTGGGGATGGAGCCCAGAGCTTTGTGCATGCTAGGCAACTGCTCTACTAAATGAATCACATTCCAGACGGGGGGGTGGTAAAGATGTGTGTATTCATTTATTTTGTCTGTGTAAATGTATGTGTAGGTGTGTGCACACATAGAAACCTCTATACATGCTTGCACTAGAAGATCAGAAGAGGCTGAAGAGGGTGGCAGAACCCTCTTCCATCATGCTCTATTTAGTCTTCTGAGATGGAGTCTTTTCCTGAACCTCTTGCTAGGCTGAAGGCTCCAAACTCCAGCAATCCTCCTGTCTCCAGTCTTGCACCGTTTGGAGTTGGATTACAGGCTTTTTCAGGGATGCCCAGCTTATGACATAGTAAAACTAACTCTAGTACTCATCATTTTGGAGCAAGTGCTCTTAACTTCCAACCCATCTCTTCAGCCTTTTTTTTAAATTTGTTTTGTTTTGTTTAAGACAGAGTCTCATTCTGCAGCTCAGGCTGTCCTCAAGCCCGCAGCAATCTTACCTTAGTCTCCCGAGCACTGGGAGACACCAATCTTGGATTCCAAAATGGGTTTGCTGTTTGGTGTTTTTTTTTGGTAGTGGTGGTGAGTTTTGAGTTTTGTTTTATGTTGGTTTGGTTTTGTTTTTGGTTTTGTTCTTTGGTTGATTGGGTTATTGTTTAAAATTAAAAAACTTGAAGCACTTCAGATTCCTAACATTTTGATTAAAGATACTCAGCTGGTATTGATTTTCTCTTTATACATAAAATATTTTTGTTGAACCAAGAGTGGTGACAATGATGTTAATCCTTAACTCAGAGGTAGAGCCAGGAGATCTCTGTGAGTTAGCCTTGTCTACATAATGAGTCAGTTTCCCATCTCCCAGCTCTAATTAGTTGTGTACCCACCCACTATAAATGTCAGCTACATCCCCATCTCTAAGACAACCAAAAATAACCACACAGGCTGTGGGTGTAACCCAGTAGTAGACCACTTGCCTAACTTGCACAAGGCTCTGTGTTCCATGCCCAGCATGGATAAAAACAAAATTCTGCTACCCCAAAGGGTATGCCACAAGGGATACCATGCCCTGGTTCAGAACTCCTGAAGGTGTTAATCCTTACTTACCTGTATGTCCCAGCCTTTTTGCCCCCTGAGCACATAACCGCCCTTTTTGCACAGAGAATCCCCAGACTATCCCCCTTTCAGTAGTGCCCATCCATGCCCCCTCTCTTATCATGCCTCTTACCGTATTTTCTGTGTTAGTTACTTTTCTATTGCTGTGATAAGACTCAGTGACCAAGGTGACCTAAAGAAGGAAGTGGTGGTTTGAATAAGCAAGGTCCCATCGGCTCATATGTTTGAATGAGTTAGTTGGAGGTGTTAGTCTCAGCTGATGGAATGGTTTGGGCAGTTTGAGAGGTGAGGCCAGCGTGGAGGAGTATGTCACTGGGGAGCAGGCTTCGAGGTTTCAAAACTCCCACCATTCCCAGTGTGTCCTCTCTTCCTCTTTGCCTACTAATTGTGGATCAGGATGTAAGCTCTCAGCTTGTTCCTATCACTGTGACTTTGCTCTGCCACCGTAGACTCTAACCCTCTGGAACTGTAAGTGGAATTAAACACTTTCTTTTATAAAGACTTGGTCGCGGTATTTTGTTACAGCAACAGAAAAGTAATTAAGACAGGTTTATTTGGGGCTTATGGTTCCAGAGGGATAAGAGCCCATCACCATCAGCGTGGGGAATCCTAGGAGCAGGAAGACATGGTGACTGAACTTTAGAATATAAGGACTCACATCTCAAACCTCAAGCAGGAAGCAGAGACCTAACTGGAAATGACATGAGTCTTTGAACTCTCAAAGCCCGCCTACAGCAATGTACTTCCTGCATAAAGGCCACACCTGACAAATTACCCAAATAGTACTACCACTATTAGTGTCCAATAGTGATCAAGTATTTTGGGGACCAAAGTGTTCAAAAGACTGAGACTGTTGGGGACATCTCGTTCAAACCGCCGTGCTTCCTTTGCTTCCCCAGCCCTAAATGTCCTTCTTTCACTAGCTTTTTCCTCACTGTGACAAAATATGGGACACAGACAATACAGCAAAGATTGATTCCTGGGTTCAGCAGGACCCATTGCTTTGGACTTGAGGAAAATCAGCATGCCACAGCACTGGGAGCTTGCAGTAGAGGCTGCTCATTATGTGGTGGTCAGGAAGGAGAGAATGGGAGATGGGAAAGGAGCTGGAAAGTACTTACTGAGCATGCACAAAGCCCTGGATTGCATCCGCACCACTGCTCATACCACATATGGCCATGCACTCTTGTTATCCCAATGCTTGAAATAAAGGCAGAAATTGCTGAAGCTCTAAACCATCCTTTGCTTCATAGTGAGATTCAGACCAAACTAGTCTGCAAGGTGTGAGGGCTCATTGGAAGGAAGGACGGACGGAAGGAAGGAAAGAGGGACTGAGTGAACGAATGGAGATAAGATTAGTCAGGATGTCATCCCATAAGGATATATGTCAAAGCAAAGGATTCAACCTTCATTGTTCAGGCTGTGAACCTGAGACATGGCTGAAGCTGATGATCTATACTATAATTTATACAAATATATGCAATTCTAATTACATTGATTGGTTGGGCAAATGTGCACATGATATTGTACACATGTAGAGGACAGAGAACCAGGAGTTGGTTCCTTCCTATCGTGTGCATCCTAGGGATTGAATTCGGGTTATCGGGCTCAGCAGCAACTATCTTTACCCACTGAGCAATACAGTCATTCTTTTTAGAGTCAGAATCTCACTATATGTCCCCAGCTGGCCTGAAACTCACTATGTAGGTCAAGCTGGCATCAAACTCACTGAAGTCCTCACAACTCTAACCTCCTAAGGGCTGGGATTACAAGCATGTCACATGAGGAAGGATCACTCAAGGAGCTGAAAATGTAACTCAGCTAGACCAGTTCTTGCCTGCATGCCCAAAGTCCCTGGTTTGATCTCCAGCACTTCATAAACTTGACCTGATGGCTCACTGAGGATGTCTCAGGTAGAGAAGCAAATTGTGAAGAGATGAGAATGAAAACTTGGTTAAGTGACTTCATCGATGAGGATTGAGACTTCTAGCTGGGCAGTGGTAGGGCATACCTTTGATCCCAACACTCCAGAGGGAGAGGCAGATCAATCTCTATGAGTTTGAAGCCAGCCTGGTCTACAAAGATAATTCGAGGACAGCCAAAGCTACACAAAGAAACACAGTCTTGAAAAAAAAAAAACAGAGTTCTAAAGAATCTAATGACAAGTGGTTCATTGTCAACATATTTAAAACACAATACAAGTTGGGGGGAAAGTTTCGTGGTATAACACAATTCCCAGTGCACAAGGACTATAATTACATTGAAACTTGACTTAGGGTACATGTCATTTCTTTCAAGAAGATAGGTTCTACAGATAAGCTACCTGTGCTAGCTTAAGGGTCTAGGGAAGTCTCTGGCCTGGTCTCCATCATTCAGATAGCACAGAAGTCATTTGGGCTATTAGCTACCTCTGGTCCTGGTTATGGGAGCTTGGGAGAGCCCCTGGCTGTAAATGTTATTGAGCCCCTCCGGTCCTGATTGTAGGGTGGTCTGGCTCAACACAAATCATCAGACTATTAATCACTACCAATTCCCTGCTTTCTGGGTAGAAGAATGGGTATTTCATCTTTCCCGTTGGAATAATAATCCTGTATGTGAAACATTCCTGGCCTCCCTGGACATCTGTGGGCACAGGGACCTTTATGCAATGCTCCCAACGGCACACATCTGTCATTCAAACACAGACAGTTACATCATTTCCATAGTCGGGAATAGAGAGAAGCAGAAAGATCATACTATATCCTGAGTTCAAGCCCAGTGTGATATACATGAGTCTGTGTCTCAAAACAAACCAGTTATTTGTAAGCTTGATGAATAGGGGTGTAACAGAAAACCATGTACAGGTTTTCTGACAGAGATAGGACCAGATTGGTCATATTAGGGAATTAGCTTTATATCACTGTGGCATACCCTCCTAACAGAAAGAAACAATGCAAATGTAGAGAGGCTTATTTTGCAACACAGCTCAGGGAGATTTAATGGTGGGAAGTCATAGCAATAGGATGATGCTATCCTCTGTGGCAGGAAACTACAAGGTGAAGGTATGGATGGAAAGATGAGCCAAAAGAGAAGTTTCAGGAATGCATATTGCTTTGGACAGGAAGCCTTTAGGGGCCTTATTCACCCCCAGGGTGTTCCCAGGAGAGGAGGAAGAAACAGGTTTCTTTTCTGTGATAAAATATCCTGAGAAAAACAACTTTGTAAGGACAAAGAGCTTATTACACAGTTCTAGGCTACAGTCCATCACTGTGGGGAAGTTAGAAGCAGGGAACTGAAGCAGCTAGTTAGATCACATCCACAGTCAAGAGCAGAGAGAGAGATAGCCCAGTGTGGGAGGACACACTTTTAAGCCCAGTATTTGGGAGGCAGAAGCAGGCTAATTGCTATTGAGTTAGAGACTAGCCTAGTTCACATAGTGAAAGTCAGGCTAGTAAGGGCTACCTAGTAAGATAAGAGGGGAAATGGGGGTTGGGTAGGGGGAACAGAGACAGAGACTAATATGCATACTTACTTGTACCCAATCCTCTCTCTACAAGGACTGGTGTAATGCTAGCCTAGAATTCCCAAGTGAAGGGCTGGCATATGGCTGGGAACAAGAACAAGTCTACCCACTTTAATTAAGGTAATCAAGATAATTTCACACAGACATGCCACAGGCCAAACTGACCTAGAAGTCCATTACTGAGACTCTTCTCAGGTTATTCTAAATCATGTCAGGTTGACAAAACTAGTTATTACTGCCAAACAGTGGTGACACAAGCCTTTAATACCAGCACTCAGGAGGCAGAGGCAGGTGAATCCCTGAATTGGAGGCTAGATTGATCTACAGAGAGAGTTCCAGGACAGCAAAGATATACAGAGAAACCCTGTCTCAAAAAAACAAAACCAAACAAACAAAAATGCTAGCTATTACTGGGGTAACTGAGGAAGAACGGTTCAGAAGCTGGGAGTGAAGGTAAATGAGATGCCCAACCGTGCTCCCCTCCAAGGGCTCATCCCTATTCCACCACCCCCCTTCCCAGGGCAGCAAGGAGCGCTTTCACTGGCAGAGTCACAATGTGAAGCAGAGTGGTGTGGATGACATGGTGCTGCTGCCCCAGATCACCGAGGACGCCATCGTGAGCAACCTCCGCAAGCGCTTCATGGATGACTACATCTTCGTATCCCGAGCAGTGCAGGGGCACAAGAGGGTGACTGGGCAGTCATAGTCAGGACGAAGTACTGGGGCAGGGAAGGATGCCAAAGGAGTGACAGTGCAGAGGGGCCAATGAAAGCCCAGCCTAGGGTTGGAGGGGAAGATGAATAGATGGAGAAAGGATGGGCAGACTGAAGGATATACATCAAGTAACCATAGTGCTATGGTTTGAGATGCCATGGCTGCCACAGTACCCCTGCCTTTTGAGAGCTAAACCACTACACTACCCATTCCCCTATTTCTGGATCCAGTCATCATTTTGTGAGAGACTCAAGGTGCATTCAGGCATCTCATCTCTCTCTCCAAGCAAAGTAGGGTATTGTCAGGATAGAATAAGTGGTAAGAAGTGTTTGAAAAGCAAAACAAGATACTATATGGTTCTTAACTACCTCTTAAGACATATATTGGTTCAGTGCTAATCTCTGTGAACCCCTTCAAGCAGATGCCCTACTTCACTGACCGGGAAATTGACCTCTATCAGGGTGCGGTGAGTCCAGGGTTGGATGGGTGGAAGTATTCCCATACCCACCCTGCAAGCCGCAAAGCTCTGAGCTGAGTCCTGACCTCCCGCACCAGGCCCAATATGAGAATCCCCCGCACATCTATGCCCTCACCGACAACATGTACCGGAATATGCTGATCGACTGTGAGAACCAGTGTGTCATTATCAGGTACAGCAGGGTGAGGGATTCTGGAACATTCTCTCCAGGCATGTCCTCAAACATGGGTGGTTTGTCATGAACTTGTAACCATGCGGTGCTGTCCCTCTGTCCCTATTGCTCTGTTCTACTTTCCTTACATCTCTTATCTCCTGATACATTTATTTGTTTTATTATTTCCCATTTGGCTCCTCCTACATATAAGCTCCAGGATGGAGGAGATAGCTCAACAGGTAAGAGTGATTGATGTTCAAGAATGAGAACCCGAGTTCGAATTCCCAGAACCTAGATAAAAAGCTGGGTATGAACACACAAACCTGTAACTCCAGCATTGGGGCGTGGGGACTAAGATAGGCATGTTGCTGGGGTTTGATGGCCACGACCCTAGCTCCTGAATCAGTGAGAAACCCTGTCTTGAGGGAATAAGGCAGAGTAATAGAACAGCATGCCAGATGTCCTCCTCCAACCTCTGCATATAGGCACATGTGTACATACACACGTACATACACCACCAACACATATGCCACCCTCATACATGTACAAACATGTAAAATAAATAAGTGTGAGGGTATGACTTTTAAATTATATTTTTATTATACATACACACACATATATATATACGGGGGGGTGCATGCATTCCAAGGTATGCATGGAGAAGTCAAGAGTCAATTCTTTCCTCCCACCATCAGGAATTGAACTCAGGTCTTCAGGCTTGGCAGGTACTGAGCCATCTTCCCAGCCCAAGGACATTAAAATTATATCTACTTACTTATTTAAATTTATTAGGGGTGCCACATGCCACAGTACAAGCGCGAAAGTGAGCTTTTAGAAATCGGGTCTCTGCTTCCACCAAATTCAGCTTGTCAGCAAGAGCCTTTACACACTGAGCCATCTCACTAGAGAGAGAGGTTTTTGGGTTTTTTTAATTTTTAAAATTTACTATTTTTGTTTTAAGTGTGTGCATGTTTTGCCTGCATGCGTATTCGAGCTCCACATCCATGCCTGGTGCTCTCAGAGGTCAGAGGAGGGTGTTAAATCACTTGGAACTGGAATTACATGTGGTTATTACCACCATGTAGGTGTTGGAAAGCAAACCTTTGCAGCTCTTCTGCAAGGGTTAACAAGTGCTCTTAGCCACTAAGCCATCTCTCCATCCCCTGGGGCAGGGACTTACTTTTTCAATCTTTCTTGATCACTTTTGAATCTCAGGAACCTAGAGTAGGGGCTGGAACACTGTGGGTGCTTGATAAAAGAATGAATAAATGCAAGAATTAATGAATGACTAGGCATTAGAAAAAGTCTTTTCGATATTCCTGCCCACTAACCTTTTCTTCCTCCCACCTCCTCAGCGGGGAGAGTGGAGCTGGGAAGACAGTGGCTGCTAAATACATCATGGGCTACATCTCCAAGGTGTCTGGTGGGGGAGACAAGGTCCAGGTAAGACAAAAATGGAAGGAGATGTGGGTCTTCAGTTACATCCATCTGACCCAGACTGACCTGTTTCTACCTCGCTCTACCCCTAGCACGTCAAAGACATAATCCTACAGTCAAACCCACTGCTTGAAGCTTTCGGCAATGCCAAGACTGTGCGCAACAACAACTCCAGCCGCTTTGTGAGTCACCATAACCTCAAATGAACACTTGCTGTCTCTACACACACACACACAAGTGCACATCCATACACACAAGTATACACACACGCACACAAACCATACACGCACACACACACACACACACACACACACACGTGTATGGCAAGTACTTCAGTCATCTCCCTAGCCTCCATGTTTCTTTTTGTGTGTGGGTGCATGCATGTGTGGATGCACACTTAGTGTGTGCACATGCACATTTGCATGCAATCATGTGGGTGCCAAAGGTCAACATTGGTCGACACTGAGTGTCTTCCTCAATAGCTCATAACATTACTATTTTTTTTGGTTTCATTAGTATTTATATTGTATGTATTAATATTTTGAATGTATGTCTGTGTACCATGTAAGTGCATGGTGCACTTGGAGACCAGAAGATGGCATTAGAACCCCTAGAACTAGAGTAGCAAGATGGTTGTGAGCAGACATGGGGGTGCTGGGCATAGAACCCAGTCCTCTGAAAGAGCAGTGCTGTTTACTCCTGAACTATAGCTACAGCCCTTCTGTTTTATTTTTTGAGACAAAGTCTCTCACTGAATCTGGGGCCACTCAAGCAAAATCTGAATTTAATCCCCAACATCCATATAAAAGCTGGATATGATAGTACACACCTGCGACACTAGGAACTACAGATAGGAGGATCCAGGGAAATACTTTGGTCATTCAGTCTAGCCAATCAATGAGCTCTAGATTGATTGAGAGATCCTGTCTCAAGAAATAAAGTGGAGGGGCTGGTGTACAGGCTCAGCATTTAAGAGTGTGAGGAGGACCTGAGTTCAGATCCCCAGCACATGAGAAGTGGGGGCAGGAGATTCCTGGAGCATAGTGGTTAGCTAAAACTAGTCGAGTCATCAAGCTTTGGATTCAAGAGTTCTTTCCTTGATGTATAAGGTGAGAACAGATGAGGAAGACACCTACTGTTAATGTCTGGCCTCCAAACCCACACATATTCACATTCACCTACACAAGCATGCACCTTCTCATGCACACATCCATGTATAAACACACCAAAGAGATGTAGAAACTCCTGAAATGTGTTGGGGGAACTTGAGGTGAGCACAAAGGTAAGTGCAATTGACAGGGGCTTAGAGTCAAAGGAGATGGATATGTTAGGGATCCTGGCCCCATGTAGTCTGTGCAATCTAGAGGAAAGACTCTGATGAAACGAGCAAGCTTAGTCACTCTGTAAGTGGATGGTCAGCAAGATGGCTCAGTAGGTGCTTGCCACCAAGCCTGAGGACCTAAGTTCAATCCTCAGGACTTACATGATAAAGAACTAACTCCACAAGTTGTCCTCAAATGACCACATAGTCACCGTGTCACAGGACGGACACACACACACACACACACACACACACACTCACACACACACACACACACACACACACACACACACACACACACACTCACACACACACTCACACACCACACACACACACTCACACACACACACACACACACCACACATACACTCACACACACACCACATACACTCACACACACACACTCACACACACACTCACACACACACACACACACACACACACACACACACACACACACACACACACACACACACACACACTCACACACACACACACACACACACACACACACACACAATGTAATTTAAAAGTAAGTGAGTGGAGGCAAGAGAAAGGCAAGTCCAGATCCTAAGAGGAAGAAGGGGAAAGAGGTCAGGCTCATGAGATCGTAAACCTTGCCGCCCCATATACACCTGGGAGTCAGGGATGTGCTAATGTGGTTCTCTGGGATTCAGGGCAAGTACTTTGAGATCCAGTTCAGCCGAGGTGGAGAACCAGATGGAGGCAAGATCTCCAATTTCTTGCTGGAAAAGTCTCGTGTGGTCATGCAGAATGAGAATGAGAGGAATTTCCACATCTACTATCAGGTGCATGGGAGAGGTCTATGGGACTGGGGGCAGTGGGAGACCATCTGCATCCCAGGAATGGGGGAAGAGAACATGGAAAGGGCAACGGGTGGGAGGGTAAGGTAACCACAATGGTTGCACCAGGCTGGGCCAGATACATGACCTTCTGACACCCTCCAGCTTCTGGAAGGGGCCTCCCAGGAGCAGCAGCAGAACCTAGGACTCATGACACCAGACTACTATTACTACCTCAACCAATCAGACACCTACAAGGTGGAAGGCACTGATGACCGGAGTGACTTCAATGAGACCCTGGTGAGCACCAACCACTCCAGCCCCCAGGGAACCTTTTCATATTACAAATAAGGAAACAGAGGCACAGAAAGACGCAGGCACGTATCCAAGGTTATACAGCAAATTGACAAAAAGGGAGATCATGGAGCCAAGGGATGGCTCAGTGGGTAAAGTGCCTGCTGTACAAGCATAAGGACCTGAGTTCAATCCCCAAAGGTCACATTTAAAAGGTGGGTGTGGCAGCACGTGCTTATATCCCAGCACTGGGGCAGCAGAAACAGGCAGCAAACCCTGGGATTCCCTGACCAGCTGGTCTGGCCAAATCACTTAGCTTTAGGACTGGTAAGAAACTGTGTCAGAAATAAGGTGGAACGCTGGGGGAAAGATTCAGATAAAAAAGCACTTGGAATGCAAGCCTGGTGACCTGAGTTTGGATTTCTTGAATCCACATAAAAGCAGGAGGTGGCAGCCCAAGTGTGTGTAATCCCAGTGCTTCCATGGAGAATAAGACAGTGAGATAGGAGAATGTCCAGCAGCTAAGCTAGCTTATGTAACAGCAAAGAGAGTTTGTCTCAAACATAGAGGAAAAACGAGAATAGAGAACTGCAGATTGTTCTCTGACCTCCAGTCCCACGAGGTCATGAATACACACACACACACACACACACACACACACACACACACACACACACACACACACACGGATGTCTCTCTCACAAATTTTTTGAACCTGGAGAATGATAAAGAAACACACCCAGTGTAAATCTCTGACCTCCAAATAAACTCGAATTCACATGTACATGTGTACTCACACACATGCATGTATACACCAACATATACCAATGCATATATATACCACACATATACACACACAAGGACAATCAGGCAGTTAGGGAGATGTGTCAGTTAGTAAATTACCTGCCATGTGTCTTAGTCAGGGTTTCTATTCATGACCAAGAAGCAAGTTGGGGAGGAAAGGGTTTATTCAGCTTACACTTCCACATTGCTGTTCATCTCCAAAGGAAGTCAGAACTGGAACTCAAGCAGGTCAGGAAGCAGGAGCTGATGCAGAGGCCATGGAAAGATGTTACTTACTGGCTTACTTCCTCTGGCTTGCTCATTGTGCTCTCTTATAGAAGCCAAGACCACCAGCCCAGGGTTGGCACAATGGGCTGGGTCCTCCCCTCTTGATCACTAGTCGAGAAAATGCCTTACAGCTGGGTCTCATGAAGGCATTTCCTGAAGGGAGGCTCCTTTCTCAGTGAGAACTCCAGCTTGTGACACAGAAAACCAGCCAGTGCACCATGCAAGTTCAATCCTCAGCACTTATTTTAAAACTTAAAAAGCCAGAGAAGATAGTACCTGCTTGTAACCCCAGCACTGCGGTTCACTAGCCCGGTAGCCTAGCCTACTTATCAAGCTCAATCAAATGAGAAAAACAAGGTAGATGGCACCTGAGGAATGACAACCAAGGTTGACCTCCGCCTGCCATACGCATTCATGAGCACAGATGCGTAGCATGCACACACAAAGAAAGATCAGGCAGCCAAACACCTTGTCTTCCTAAGTCTACGCCATGGGCCCAGGGATCTAATCCTGGAGTCACAGTGGAGACCAAAGTCGGTAGCATAAGCTGTCCCTGTCTTGCCCACAGAACGCCATGCAAGTCATTGGGATTCCGACCAGCGTGCAGCAGCTTGTCTTGCAGCTCGTGGCAGGGATCTTGCACCTGGGGAACATCAGCTTCTGTGAAGAAGGGAATTATGCCCGCGTGGAGAGCGTAGACCGTGAGTGTGGGTGATGTTGGGCAACAGGCTCCTGTGTAAGGACTGCTTCTTCCCACTTCAAATCCCAAGAGAGCCATGTCGGTGTCACTGGGGAAGCTCCTATGTCTGGAGAGCCTGACCAGCTGCTTCCTTTTGCTCTGGCCTGGCAGTCCTAGCTTTCCCAGCCTACCTGCTGGGCATAGACAGTGGGCGGCTGCAAGAGAAGCTGACCAGCCGTAAGATGGACAGCAAATGGGGTGGACGAAGCGAGTCCATTGATGTGACCCTCAATGTGGAACAGGCAGCCTACACCCGTGACGCACTGGCCAAGGGACTCTATGCCCGCCTCTTCGACTTCCTGGTGGAGGTGAGTGGAACCCAGTGCTGGGAAGTCTGCCAGACGTCTGGTGCTTGATAAGCCCATGGAATCTGAACCAACAAGTGGGAATATAGGCCTTATTTATCCATCTCACCAGTTCCTGAGGAGGTGAAGTGGACCTTCCAGCTTGGATAACCTACAAATGGAGGGATTATTGAAGCCCTCCCAGTTCCATTATGGCAATGGAGATAGAACTGGATGGGTGCACTTGAGAGCTATGATGGTTGTCAAGGAGACAAAGAGATAGCTATGGGGTTGGGTGGAGTGAGTTGAAGGGAACATTATATGTCAGGGCCAGTGATAATCACAGTACTAACACTTAGTAGAGACAGACATGCTGATACACACCTGTAATCCCAGCACTCAGGAGCCCGAAGCAGGAAGATTATGAGCTCAAGGCCGTTTTAAGCTGCATAAAATGACCCTATGGTTTTTCATTTACTTATTATTATTTTGAAATAGGATCTCACTATGTAGCCCAACCTGGAATAATTTTCTATGTAGGTCAAAGTTAGCCTCAGACTCACAGAGATTGACCTGCCTCTGCCTCCTGATTGCTGGAAATAAAAGCATGTACTACTATATCTGTGTGTGTGTGTGTGTGTGTGTGTGTGTGTGTGTGTGTGTGTGTGTGTAGGGTCTAGGGAGAGACCTCAGTTGATAAAGTGCTTGTTTTTCAAGCATGAGGATGTGAGTTCCATCAACAGAACCCACATTTAATTTTTTATTACATTTATTTATTGACTTTGTATGCATGTATGTATGCATATTGCAACATATATGAATCCTGAGATCAAGCACATCCTTTGGCTTATCATCAAGCATCTTTATCCACTGAGTCATCATGCCAGCCCAGCACCTACATGTTTAAAAGCCAGGCATGAATCTGGATAAAGGAATGTCTGCCATGGCTGATGACCTGAGTATGAATCCCCGGACCCACATGATGAAAAGAGAGAAAAGACTTCTTTAAATTGTCTACTGACCTCCTCGTGCACACTATGGCATGCAAGTGCATACACATGAATACACACACACACACCCTAAACACACATACTTAAATAAATAAATGTAGTTTCAAAAAAATTTAAGTTAGGCATGGTGCACTTTATAATCCTAGTGCTGGGGAGGCAGAGACAGGCATCCCTGTTAGCCGGTCTCACCTACTCGGAAAGTTCTAGACCACAAAGAGAGCCTGCATCAAAAGAAAAACTAAAAACAAAAAGAACAAGATAAACAGTACAGGAGGAATAGCAGCCAAGGTTGCCCTCTGGACTCCACATGCACTCAAGTGTATGTGTATTTACATCTGAACACACACACACACACACACACACACACACACACACCTATACACAAACACAAGCACACACAAAATTATATGCTGAATATCTCCCCAGTATTTTATGTATAGTGACTTATTTAACATATATATATTTAATCCTCATACGTATGGGAGGTATTGTTCAGTGATAAAATTATGAAGTTCCAGGTTGTATCTCCCACACTATAAATGCACGTACACACACACACACACACACACACGCACACACACACACGCACGGAGAGAGGGGGGGAGGGAGGGAGAGAGGGAGGAAGGTAGGTTTTATAAGGGATAGGTTGAACATCCCTAATTTGAAAATCCCAAATGCAAAGTACTTCAAACTTCCAAACTTTTGAACACCAACATGAAACTACAAGTAGAAAATTCCACTCCAGACCCTGTGCATGGCTCACAGCTAAGACCTAGCTGTAAGGGGCTCAGCAATTAAGAGGAAGTACTGCTCCTGCAGAAGACCCAGTTTCAGTAACCAGCACATACGTGGTGGCACACAACCATCTGTAACTCCAGTTCTAGGGGATTCTTCATAGACATTCATTCATGTAGGCAACATACCCATATATGTAACATAAAAATAAATAGAATTTTTAAAACAAAAAGTATACACTAAAAGTAGTGCATGGGGTATATATGAAATACAAATAAATTTCATGTTTAAACTTTGATCTTGCTGAGCATGGTGGCATATGCCTTAACACCGTCATTCAAGAGGCAGAAGTAAGCAGGTCTTTGTAAGTTCGAGGGCAGCCTGTTTTACATGGTGAGTTCCAGGTCACCAGGGCTACACAGAGAGACCTATCTCAAACAAATAAACAATTTGGATATGATACTCAAAATATTGAATGTTCTTAGAACTGAAAAGCAGAACTCTTCTTGGTTCAAACATTTCCAATTACAGAAACTAAAGCCACAGCACTTTAATTAATTAATTATGTGATAGTGGAGATGAAATCCAGGGATTTGTATATTATACAAAGTGCCCTACCACTGAGTGAGATGCCGAGCCCCTACTACTTGCTCTGACAAATTTGTCTGTCTTCCTGTGTCTGTGTGAGGCAAGGTCTCTAGTAATCCAGGCTGGCTTTGTGTAAATGTATGTCACATATGTGCAGGTACTCACAGAGATCCACAGGGCGCATCAGATTCCCTGGAGCTATCAGGTCAATGGTTGTGAGCTACCTGACATGGGTACTGGGTATGGAACTGTGTCCTTTAGAAGAGAACAGGAAGCACTCAGAGCCACTGAGCCATCTTTCCAGCCCCTCGGTTATCTAATTTTAAGATAAGATCCTACTTTGTATCCCAGTCTATCCAGGAATGAATGCTGTAGCTCAGGCTAGCCCAGAACTCACGGCAATCCTCCTACCTTAGCTTCATGAATGTTACGAGTACAGACACTAGCCATATGTCCAACTCAATTTTAGAGATGGGAAAATTGAAACACAGCAGGAAGATCTGACTCTGAAGTCAAGAACTATGATACTTCTATACTTGGGTTTTCAGATGGGGATTAAAAGACTAGAGAAAATTTGTTGAGAGAGGAAATAGCCACAAATTTAGCTAGAACTACATCATGGGGGTTGACAAGATGGCTCAGGTAAAGGCATTTTATGCTAAGCCTGACATCCTGAATTCTATCTCCACAATGCACATAATAGAAGTGGACAAGTGATAAAAGTGGACTGCACACACATGTTCATACACACACAATTAAATAAATGTGAAAATACATCAAAGGGGATGGATAGGTGACTCAGTGGCTAAATAGTACTTGTTGCACAACTATGAGAAACTGAGTTCAGACCCCAGCATTCACATAACAAGTCAGGCACGTCCTCATCTAACTGTAACCCCCGTACTATGAGGGAGTGGAGACAGGAGGATCTCTGGGACTGCTGACTGACAGCCTAGCTCCAGGTTCAGGAAGAGATGCTACCTCAAAGGAATAATGTAGAGAGTGATAAAGGACACCTAGTACTCTCCTCTGGTCTCCACATACATGTGTGCACAAGTGCACACATGTGTGTACACACACACACACACACACTAATTAGAGGAAAATCAGGTTTTAAAACATAACAGTGTATGGACCAGTGGCATGGATTTGGTCATGCGTCCACTGGCCCCATTTTTACCTTCCCATAGGCTATCAACCGTGCTATGCAGAAGCCTCAGGAAGAGTACAGCATCGGTGTGCTTGACATCTACGGCTTTGAGATCTTCCAGGTTTGGCTCTGGATCCTCCCCACCCTGTTCTGTCTGTCATCTGTGTTCACCCAGTATTTGTCAGAGACATTGCATAGCCCACTAACAGAAAGGCCCTTTCCTTTCCTCCACAGAAAAATGGCTTTGAACAGTTCTGCATCAACTTCGTCAATGAAAAGCTGCAACAAATTTTTATTGAGCTCACCCTGAAGGCAGAGCAGGTGGGTAGGGCAGTCGAGTGGCAGAAGACAGAACTTCAAGCATAAGGCTCTCAAAGACACTGAGGGCCACACACAAATCTATTCCCACCTCTCTCTGCTTGCTGTGTTAGATTCGGTTTCCCATTACTATAACAAAAATATCACATATAATTTATAAAGAGAAAAAGAAAGCTAGGACTATCATTCGGTTGGTAGAGCATACTTGCCTAGTGTGCATGAAGCCATGAGTTCCACTACCAGCTGCATAAACTGGGTGTGGTGATGCATGCCTGTCATCCAGCACTCAGGAATTCAAGATCTTCCTTGACCACATAGTGAGTTTGTGGCCAGTCTGGGAGAGGAGTGGGGAGAGAGCAGGAATAGCATGTGGTGCGTGCCTGTAATCACAACACAGGAGCTGCTGCTGAGGCAGAGGTGTCTAGTGGGAATCCAATTTTAAAAAGAAAAATAGAGCTGGGTACAGTAGTAAACACCTTATTCCCAGCACTCGCTCAGAAGGCAGAGGCAAGCAGGGTCTCTGTGAGTTTGAGGCCAGCCTAATCTACTAGATAGTTCTAGGACAGCCAGGGCTACATAGAGTGACCCTATCTCAAAGAAGGAGGAGGAGGAGGATAGGTAGGAGAGAAGAAGAGGAAAGGGAGGAGGAGAAAGAGGAAGAAGAAAAGGAAAGAAAGAACTAAAGAGCAAAAACAAACAACAAAAAAAGGTAGAAAAAAAATACAGTTGTTTGAACAACTGCTTTGTGTCAGGTACTATTCGACACATTGGCAGAGAGCTGGAGACAGCCCAGAGATCTCTGCCAAGAACTCTGCAGTGTACAGCTCAGCAGTAGAGTAGCCTGGCTCGCTGTGTCCCAACCCCAGCATCTGAAAAAGAAAATAAATCTGCTTTGATTTTGCCCCTGTCTTAAATGCAGAGCCTGAGGCAAGGATTGGGGCAAATAATTTATTTTGGAGGTGCTCGTACAAAGCAAAGACAATGAAAAAGTGATTTAAAATAAAGTTTAGGGTCAGTGTCTTGTCCAGCCAAGGTCACCGGAGAGCTTCAGGGTGGGCCTTGGCTACGTGTGCCACCTGTTAGTGCAAGCCAGTATATCCATCGGGTTAAGCCTGATCAAGATGACAACCTCCCAAAAGCACCGGAGCCCATGGGGGAAAAGCCAGTGGGGAGCCTGGCCGGGATTGGTGAAGTCCTGAGCAAGAAGCTGGAGGAAAGGGGCTTTGACAAGGCGTATGTGGTCCTTGGCCAGTTTCTGGTACTAAAGAAACACGAAGACCTCTTTCGAGAATGGCTGAAAGACACATGTGGTGCCAATGCCCAGCAGTACCGGGACTGTGGTGCCTTCGAGAATGGTGTGATGCCTTCTTGTAATGTTCTCTGGGGACCCCTCAATCCCCCAGCCACAGCATAGTCTCCAGAGTCTGCAGCAGGGCAGGGTGCCTCCCAGTCCTCCATGAAGGAAAAGATTGCTGTTGTCACCCTCACCTCCTATGTACTCCAGGGTCTTTGGGGAGTTCTCTCCCCTAGCGTTTCAACCTTTCTGGGTTTCTTGCCCTTGCATGCCTTCCCCTTCCCCTCCCCTGCAGTTCCATGGCAGCAGTTCCTGGCCTTCCTGAATAGATTACTGCCCCTTCTCCCTCACCATCTGTCGGATGCCCCTTGGCTCCTTTTTTTGGCAAAAACAGTCATTGTCTTTATAAAAGATTTTTAAATTAATAAAGTTAGTGACCTTAAAAAAAAAAAGAGGGGGCTGGAGAGATGGCTCAGCGGTTAAGAGCACCCGACTGCTCTTCCAGAGGTCCTGAGTTCAATTCCCAGCAACCACATGGTGGCTCACAACCATCTGTAAAGAGATCTGATGCCCTCTTCTGGTGTATCTGAAGACAGCTACAGTGTACTTATATATAATAAATAAATAAATCTTTAAAAAAAAAAAAGAAAAGAAAAGAAAAGAAATTTTAGAAGAGCCCAGGCTAGGGATGTAGCTCAATGGGTAGAGCGGCTTGCTTCCCACATGCAAAATCCTGGGTTCCATCCCCAGAACCATATAAACCAGGTGTGACGGTGCTCACTTGCCATCCCACGACTCAGCGGGCAGAGGCAACAGGAGGCCAAGGTCAGCCTTGGCTACATATTGAGTTCAGGGCAGTCTGAGCTACATGAGACCTATCTCAAAACATAAAATAAAGGAATAGGAGTGCCTAATCCTACTGGATTACATAGCGTGGTGTGGTACCCTAGAGAGGCTCCCTCTTCTCTGAGGAGAAGAAAATGGTGGGAGGGATTTGTAAGGGTGGGGCTGGGAGAAGAGGAGAGAGGGAGACTGTGATTGGGATGTAAAGTGGATTAAAATAATTTATTGGAGGGGGAAAAAAAGTCCAAAGCTCAAATAGGGTATTTATTTACAACTCCTGCTGGCTGTATGTCAGCAGGAACAGAGGCAGGAATATCCTTCAAGGAAGAGTGATGAAATGGAGGGGCAGGCTCCACACTGTCTTACTGCCCCCCTCCCCGCCTCCAGGAGGAGTATGTGCAAGAGGGCATCCGCTGGACCCCCATCGAATACTTCAACAACAAAATTGTGTGTGACCTCATCGAAAACAAGCTGGTAAGGACTAAGCTGACTTTAGGAGGGACCCGTCACCGGTCTCCAGAGCTAAACCAGTGTGCCTGGAAAGGGTTTATGATATCCTGGGGGAAGGGGAGCACCCATGCTTGAATATCTTCCAGCCACCCCATTCATCGATTCTTCTGCCCACCCGTTCGCCTTTCTTTTATTCGCTCAACATTCCCATTGGAAACATTTCAGAGTCGTTGTAATATCCTCCAAGCAATGTGGGGAAGGAAAAGAGGAATGGATTCCCTGCACACCGGGAGTGGTAGAAGAGAGGAAAGACAAAGATGGGAGGGTGGGGAAAGAAAGAAAGGGAAGGGGAGAAGAAAGCAGGAAAAAATTGATCATATTTTGAGCTTGTATTTAGGAGTCCCCTCCCAGCCCCCGACTCAATCAGGGAGGACCCCAGCCAGGCTGAGCCAGAACTCTGCTCCCCTCAGAACCCGCCAGGCATCATGAGCGTGCTGGACGATGTGTGCGCCACGATGCACGCTACCGGTGGTGGCGCGGACCAGACATTGCTACAAAAGCTGCAAGCAGCAGTGGGCACCCACGAGCACTTCAACAGCTGGAGCGCAGGTTTCGTCATCCATCACTATGCAGGCAAGGTACGTGCAAACTCCCTTCTAAGTGGGCGCCCCCTCATAAATCCCAATTCAGGTAGCAAACTTCCTATTCTTCTAACCAAGTTCCACTTCCAGAGGGGCCCCTGCTAACCAGAACCAGGGCTTCTCCCAATTGCCCAAACACTTCTCCAGAAAATGCCTAGGCACCTGCCTCATGTCCCCTCAGCCAGAGCTGCAGACTACACTGGCCTCTAATCACAGTTTACCCAATTAGCAAGGCAGCTCCTAACAGACAAGATGGTTCTTCTATATTGGCACACACACCCCAATGTTCAATCTTAGCTATAACCCTCTGACAAAAAACCCCATCCCCAGTTCCCCAGACCTGCTGGAGCCTATCTACCTCACCCCTACCAGAGGCTACAGAAATCTCCTAGTTTCTTACCCAAGCTATAGCCACCTTCCCAAGAGATTCTTGACTATTTCTACCACCTCAGCATGGGTAACAAATATTTCCAAATGTCCTCAGAGGCTTTGTCTGTGTTCCTCAGCCAGGGCTGCCAAAACCAGGAGCAAGACCTTTAAAAGACCCCATTAAAATAGCAACCCACCCCAACTTCCTGACTGAAGCCCCATTCTGAAAAAAAAAATCTACCACGATTCCAAATCACCCCTTGTCCCCCTGATAGCATTCATATCTACAACTCCAGTACCCGGGAAGTGGAAGCAGGAAGGGCAGACCATCCTTGGCTGTATAGGGAATTTGAAGCCAGCCTTTAATTCCAACCTCCAGAGGCAAAGGCAGGCAGATCTCTGTGAATTCAAGGCCAGCCTAGTCTACAAATTGAGTTGCAGACCAGTCAGTTCTACACAATCAGACCAGACCCTGTCTCAAAAACAAACTAACTAAATACTCTGGGAGTTGAGATAGATAGATAGATAGATAGATAGGTAGGTAGGTAGGTAGGTAGGTAGGTAGGTAGATAGATAGATAGATAGATAGATAGATAGATAGATAGATAGATAGATAGATAGATAGATAGATAGATAGATAAAGTACAAGCATTCGTCCAGATGCTCAGCATCTACATAAAAACCCAGACAAGGGACCCCTGGGACTTTCAGGCAGCCAGTTTACTAGTTTAGCTAATCAGCAAGCTCTAGGTTTAGTCACACACACACACACACACACACACACACACACACACACACACACACACACGCACACACGCACACACAGACGAACGGTAGACTGTCACTGAGGAAGACAGCTGGGCATCTCCCCTTAACTCCAACCCCAGCCTTCATCTTCCAGCTTCAATTGAACATCAGGTATCTAGGAGCCAGGCCCCAAACAACAGATCACAACCTACTATCCCGAATCACAGATTTCATCTAACTGTACCCCAAGTCCTCTCAGGACTGAATAAGCCTCACAGAATCGCTGGCCACCTGCCCTGACACTCACACATGAAACTCATTGCTCCTCACTGGCCCTCCACGCTGTCTCCCTCCAGGTCTCCTATGATGTCAGTGGCTTCTGTGAGAGGAATCGGGATGTGCTGTTCTCTGATCTTATAGAACTGATGCAGTCCAGCGACCAGTGAGTAGCTGTATGGCCTTTGGGCATAAACCCCCAGAGGAATGGAGGCTTGGGAACTACTATGTCTCTCCAGAACTTGGTCATCCTATGAACTTTGTGGTGCGGTTATGTGGCCAAGACAGAGCTCTGAGCTAAAACTCTCATGTGTGAGGGTGTAACTCAGTGATGAGTATTTCCCTAGTAGTTTGGATTCCAGTTCTAGGACAGAAAGAAAATAAAAGGAAAGCAACTCCCAGTACACAGAAGAGAAACAAACCCTGGTCTGACTCTGAGTCCCTTCCCAGGGGACACCCCTGAGTTCAGTTCCTTTTGTGTCTTGTCATAAAAGTGCCTCCCACAATCCTAGCAGTCCAGTGAATAGCTGCCCTTTAAGCAAAGAGGAAACACATTACAGAGCTGGGGAGCTACCTCAGTCGGCATGCTAGGCAAGCCCTGGGTTCCCTCCCTAGTACTGTATAAAGTAGACGTGGCTGTGCACGCAGGAAGTGGAGGTCACTCTCAACTATACAATGAATCAGGATCATCCTGGGCTCCATGAAACCCTGCCTCAAAAGGAAAGGGGTTTGGGTGTGGTTCAGTTGGTAGATTTCTTGCCCAGTATGCAGGATGTCCTTAATTGCATTCCCAGTGCCATAGAAAAGCGGGTGTGATATTGTACGCCCATCATTGTGTCACTTAGAGAACAAGAGGATTGAAAGCTCAAAAGCCTCCTCAGGACTTGGAGTCTGAGCTTGAGCTAATGAGCCTCTGTCTCTGAAAACATATAAATAGGACAGAAGAGATGGGTCAGTAGGTGAAGCAGTTGTTGCACAAGCGTAATGAAGAGTTGAGCCTAGAGTTTGGATTGCCAGATCCCACATCAGCTGGACACACCGGTGTAAGCACTGACAGTCGTAGGCCTATGGTGAAATGGTAGGTGAAGACCCCAGGATCTCCCTGCTCTCCACCTGGCTTATGAAGAGACTCAGTCCCAAGCTGAAAAGGCAGGGCACACTCAAAGGTTGTCCTCTGACCTCCACCTGAATGCACCTACACTCACACAAAGACCTTGTGTAAATAAATCAACAGGCAAAAAGGGAGGCATCCAGGTAAGGTTCTAAATCAGCATGTACTAGTCTTAGAAACAAAACAAGAAAAAGGTCTGTATGTTTACACTTTGCCAACTGAGCCAGCTCCCCAGCCTCTCCGTATATTTCTTTGGTGGGGGGAGGGTTATTGTGGATTTGTTTTTGTTTGTTTGTGCTCCTGGTTTGTTTCTTGATGTTGTTTTGTTTCGTTTTGTTTTTTGAGACGAGGTCTTGCTATGTATCTCTGGATGGCTTGGAACTTGCTATATAGACCAGGTTGTTCTCTAATTCACAGAGATCCACCTGCCTTAGGAGGGTAGGATTAAAGCATGCACCACTATTGCTGAATGCTGTGCATATTTCCTTGCGTAGATATGCAAAAATGTATATGTAGGGCTGCCTGCAGGAGATATGACTCTGCTGCCAAGATACTTTCCTAATTGATACATTTTTCTATTTATTTATTTATTTGGGTTGGGTTGGATTTAGATAGAGTCTTGTGCAGATGAGGCTGACCTCCAACTCACTACATAACAAGGGTGACCTTGAACTTGTGGTCATTAGGCCTCTACCTTGCAGCTCTCAGACTATCGGCATGTGTGGCTGTGCTTGGTATATGTGGTGCTGAATATGGAACCCAGGACTGTGTTCACGCAAGGCAACCACCTATAAACTTAAGTTGTAACCTAGTTCCTTGTTTGTTGTTTTTAAGACAGAGACTCTCTCATGCCATCAATGGAGGTGCATGCTTTTAATTCCAGCACTTGGAAGGCAAAGGCAAGCCTATTTCTATGCGTTCAAGACCAGCCTGATCTATATAGTGAGTTCAGGACAGCCAGGGCTATGTAGAAAGACCTTATATTTAAAGAAAAAACGTTTCGTATAGCCCAGGCTGGCCTTGAACTCATGATATAGCTAAAGATGAACTTCTGATTCTCCTACCTCCATACATGTTTCTATTCAGTTTAACTCTGTACTGTGTGACTTGCTATTATCATGGAGTAGAACTAATATGTGAAGATAAATCAAGAGACTCAAAATACAATGTCAACCTCACAGCCCCTGCCCACATTCAGAGGGACCCATAGTTTGCATCTAAATACTAAGGCAGCCCCTACAACTCTGAGGTCTGAAGAAGGATGCCTCGAGTGTCTGTCTTCATTCTGATCATTCCCTCTCTCCTTAGGGCCTTCCTACGGATGCTCTTTCCTGAGAAGCTGGATGTAGACAAGAAGGGCCGCCCCAGTACTGCTGGCTCCAAGATCAAGGTGGGCCTAGAGGCGGGAAGGGGACATGAGAGGCAAGTTCCACCTGTCCAAACTCTATTTTTCCTTGTTCCAATGTCTGTCTGTTCCCTATCCCTTGGGTTCTCACTATGGCACCCTTTGATCTATCAGGTCTTCCTTCAGCTCTGCGTTTAGGAAGATAAGCCTAAGTTTGGTCCATCTGTCTTTCCTTCCTTTCTTCCTTCCCTCCCCTTTTCCTTCCCTGTCTTCATCCCTCCTCTTCCTCTTCTTCCTTCCCTTCCCTTCCTCCTCTCTCAGCCCTCTCTTCTCTTTCCCCCTCTGCTCCCCCCTCCCTTCCTCTCCACTTCCACCTCTCCTTTCCCTCTCCACCTTTTCTGACTCCCTTTCCCCCTCCTTTCCATCTTCCCTTCTGTCCATCCTTTCTTCCTTCCCGTGCTTACAGATGGAACCCAAGGTCTTACACATGCTGGACACGCACACTATCATTGGGCTACCCTTTCCAGACCACGTACTTTTAAAGGTGGAGATACAAATACATATCCACTATCACAGAACAGGCTGTCTTACCCATTTTAAATGTGCAGTTCAATGACACATGGGCTATGTTCACAGTGTTGTGCAGCCATCCCTACCAGCCATGTCCAGACATTATCATCTTTTCAAATTCAGAATGTGTCGCCATTCAAAACTAACTCCACAGACCCTGATTCCCATCATGGACATAGATTCTGTCATATAGATATGGTGATTTTAAGGACCTCTTTTCAGTGGCATCGTTGAGCATATATCTGGCTAATGTCAGTCACAAACATGTCCTCAGAGTCCATCCAGAGCTTGTTATCAGAATGTCCTTCCTTCTGAAGGCTGAATAATATCCTACTGTGTAGGCATATCATGTTATAGTCATCTTTTTCATTCATTGAACAAAAGGGTTGGGTACACCTTCTGTTGAGGGTAAATAATGCTGCAGGGAACATAAGGTCCCATCCTAAGATCACATTCACAATTGTTTGTTGAGGGATTTGTGATGACAGCAGATCCTCACACATACAAGGAATTAGCTCAGTCCCACTTGGCAGATGAAGAAGCCAGTGATCAGAGACAGACAGCCATTAACTTATTCCAAAGTCACTGTCCCCTTGAAAACAGATGAAAGTTCTGGTTTCTTATTACTCAGTCATCAAATATCTCCTAAATACTTATTATGTGCTAAGCTATGTGTTAAATGCGACAGACACGAGAACTCCAAGTTTGAAATTTAAAGGTGGGTAGCTCACCTTTAATCCCAGCACTTGAGAGGCAGAGGAAGGTGGATCTTGGTCAGTTCAAGTCCAGCCTGATCTATAGAGTGAGTCCCGGGACAGCCAGGACTGTTATAGAGAAATCCTGTCTTAAAACAAACAAAAAAGAGCTGGGTAGATGCACAGTATCAGCCCTCGTGCTGAGAGCCGAGGGCATCATGCACACCTGTGGTTTGCCCAGTCAGCTTCCCACCCCCTCTTTAATGACTATTTCTTGAAAGAGGAGAGCCAGTAGAGCCATCCTGAAGCCTTCCTCACTCCTGACTTCCCCTCTGCCTCAGAAACAAGCCAACGACCTGGTATCCACGCTGAAGAAGTGCACACCACACTACATCCGCTGCATCAAACCTAACGAGACCAAGCGGCCCCGGGACTGGGAGGAGAGCAGGTGAACTGACCACCCTCTTCACATCCCCCACAAGATCTAGGGACCTGATGGACCAACCACTTACATTTGATCCACAGACAAAGCACTTTAGGACCACTCCAGACTGGACTCTAAGTCCATCTTAGAATCCTCTAGGGGGTCAGAGAGATGGCCCAGCATTAAAAGGTGCTTGCTGCCAAACTTAATGATCTGAGTTCAATCCCTGGGCTCCAAACAGTGGAAGGCAAGAGGCAAAACCTGCAAGTTGTCTTGACCACCACATGCATGCATGGGCACACACGTAAAAATACAACTTAAAACGGCAAAACGTCTGTGGCCCCAAAGTTATACATTGAACTGACAGAGGCACCCCCCGACACCCAATTCCCAGGTAACCCCAGCTGACTGTGAAATAATTAAAGCACAATTTCTCAGACCTAAACTCCAGAATTGATCCTTGAATTAACCTCCAGGTGAGCCCAGAACCTTCAGAGATCCTCAGGTCTCAGACCAAGATTTGGTCCCAGACTGAGCTGAGAAACTTCTTGGGACTCAAAACTCACTAACTAAACTACCCTAAGCTAGGCATGGTGGCTTTTATGTTTATTCTCAGCCTTGGGAGGTAGAGGCTGGAGTGTCATAGATTCAAGGGAAACCTAAGCAGTAGAGCGACTCTGGCTATAGACAGATAGATTATGTAGATAGTAATTAGATAGGCAATATGTAGACAGATGACAAAATAGATGATAGATAGATAGATAGATAGATAGATAGATAGATAGATAGATAGATAGACAGACAGACAGACAGACTGACCCATGAGATACCCCCAGCACAATCCAGGCCTCATGCCCCTAGTTTTCTCTGGGCATCCCTCACTTTCTGGAGCTCAGGAAACCGCACTCCCACAGGGTGAAGCATCAAGTGGAGTACCTGGGCCTGAGGGAGAACATCCGAGTGCGTAGGGCAGGTTTTGCCTACCGTCGGCAGTTCTCCAAGTTCCTGCAAAGGTAATGCACCTGTCTCTCCTGCCTTAACTGCCTCTCCTACTGAAATGGCCAGCCAACAGGCCTGCTCCAAATGTCCCCACACCTGCATGACCTCCACCTCTAGGTACGCCATCCTGACCCCTGAGACATGGCCACGGTGGCGTGGAGATGAACGTCAGGGTGTCCAGCACCTGCTTCGTGCTGTCAACATGGAGCCAGACCAGTACCAGATGGGCAGCACCAAGGTCTTTGTTAAGAACCCTGAGTCGGTGAGTGTGTGTGAGAGAGAGAAGGATGGGAACCAGCAAGGTGACTGATTCAGTGGGTAAACGTGCATGGCCAACAAATCCAGCGAGCTAAGTTCTAATGCTCAATCTCAAGGGCTCACATATAGGTGGGTGTAGAGAACCTGTTCTACAAGCTTGTCCTCCTCTGACCTACACATGTACACCATGGAACTCCTGCACCATACTGTCCGTCCATCTGCCTGCCTGTCTGTCTCTCTCTCTCTCTCTCTCTCTCTCTCTTACACACACACACACACACACACACACACACACACACACATTCACACAAAGACACAGACACAGACACAACAAACACATTTACACAAAGAGACACAGACAATTACAGAGACAAACACACTGATGTACACACATTTTTAAAGGGTGAAAATATAAAAATTTAATAAAATGAAAAGAGAAGATAACAGGGGCCAGGAGAAAAGGAGAGTTGAGGTTGGGGTTGCTTTAGAGGTAGAGCTCAGTGATTAAGCATTTGCCTAGCATATCTGAACCCCTGGGTTCTATCCTCAGCACCAGAAAGAGAGACAGAGACAGACAGAGAGAGTGCTGTGCTGCTATGTACAACACCTATAATCCCAGCCATCTAGAGGCTGAGACAGGAGGCTCTAAGTTCAAAGCTAGTGTAAAGGTGCACAGTAAGACCCTGATGAGGTGAAGGGGAGACTGTGGTTACTTCACGATACCACCATTGACCTCGATCAGGCTTTGGCGCCTCTCCAAGCCTCAGTTTCCCCATATGGAAGTGGAACAAAATAAGAGCCACCCTCCAGGACTGGAATGAGGATCAGACAAAGCAGGAAGTCCCCTGCCATAGTGCCCGAGACATAAGCATGTACTCAGAAAAGGCACTGTTTTCTGGCCAGTTCTTGGGGACCAGATCAGGGAGAAGAAGAATACAGGGTATAGTGTGGTGGTGCCCCTTTGGTAGAATAAGGAGCCCCCATGTATGCAGAGATCCCTTTCCTCTTGTCCTTTTTTACTCCTTTGTTCATCCCTTCTGCTCCTCTCCCCCCTTCTGCTTCTCCCCATCCATATATATATACACTCACATATATGTATATTATTAAATATAATCTATAGATACATATTTATATATTAGAGAGAGAAAGGCCTGAATGTCTCAAAAGTTAGAATTCCCACCTAGAATCTGCTAGTAGGGGACTGAGAGGGTGAGTTAGTGGCAGAGTACCTGCCTAGAATCCCCCAGTGGGGGGCTGGGATTGTCACTCAATGATGGAGCCATTGCCTAGCCTAAAAAGCCCTTCATTCCATTCCCCAGGACCATAGGGAATAAAGTACAATTATTACTGATAGAAACCGTTACCACACAACCTGTTGTGGCAGCTCGCACCTGCAATCCAAGCACTAGGGAGATGAAGCAGGAGGATCCCTGTGAGTTCCAGACCAGGCTATGCCACAGAGTGAGACCTTGGGAAGGAAGAGAAAAGCTGAGGCAGAGAGGAAGGGAAGAAAGTGGGAGAAGTAAAGGGTTATCAAAAAATAAAGATGCGGGGTTGGGGATTTAGCTCAGTGGTAGAGCGCTTGCCTAGGAAGCGCAAGGCCCTGGGTTCGGTCCCCAGCTCCGAAAAGAAGAAAAAAAAAAAAAAAGATGCAAATATGTAAAACTGTGCCTAGGAGCATTTAGTTGTAACACAGGAAGGAGAACAAAGTGGGGGAGGAAGGACGAAAGAGAGGATGAGAAAGAGACTAAGAGTTCCAACTTCCTATTATTGCAGGCAAAATTTCCACAAGATATGAACCCTCCAAAAACTGACACACAGTAGAAAAAATACATAAAATAAAACGAGCTAGGCCAAAGCCTTCTTTTTCTTAAGACAGAGTCCCATGAAGCCCAGGCTGGCCTCCACCTCGTTGTGCATCTTTAAACTTTGGTTCCTCCTATTGCTACCTCATGCCCGGGGCACCACAGCCACCGGTTTTGGTTTTGGTTTCAGTAAGGTAGTACTGGGGGTGGAACCCAGCTTTTGTGAATAGGAAGCAAACATCCTGCCAACTGAGGTACATCCCAGCCCCTCTGGTAAAGCTGTATAAGAAAAATTAAAGTTTGAGGTTGAACACAGTAGCTCACCCCTGTATGCCAACACTCAGGAGGCTGAGGCAAAGGACTATGAGTGTAGTGAGAGACCCTGTGTCAAAAAATTTAATTGTGATGACATTTTTAAGTGTGCAGACTTTAATTTCGGGGAAATTTACTAGGTGAGAACTATTAACACATGACAAGTTAGTGGTCAGTTTTTATCAGAATTGGGCAGAGGGGGAGACTGAATTATTTGTTGAGCTTTTTGTTTTTGACAAGGTCTCACTATGTAGCCCTGGCTGGCCTGGAATTTGCTACATATACCAGGCTAGCCTCAAACTCTGGAATTAAAGGTGTGTACCAGATGTGTACTGCGATACATCCCTTTAATCCTTTAATCCCACCTCTCAGAGGTAGATGCAAAAGGATCTCTGTGCGTTTAAGGCTAGCCTGGTCTACACTGTGATTTCCAGGGCAGCCAAGGTCAGGTGGAGAGAATCTGTCTCAAGTAAATATGCAAACAAACAAATAATTTTTGTAAATATTTTATTTCTTTTTATATGTGCGGGTGTTTTACCTGCCTGTATGTCTGTATTCCATGTGCATGCAGAACTAGTGGTAGCCAGAAGAGGGCATCAGATCTGAAGTTACAGAGAGTTGTGAGCCACCATGTGGGTGCTGGGGACCAAACCAACCCAGATCCTATGGAATAGCAGCCAGTGTTCTTAACCACTCAACCATCTCTCCAACTCCATAAGTAAATATATATATATATATATATATATATATATATATATATATATATATACACATATATATATATTTATATATATATATGGGAGGAGGCATGGGATTGACTCAGATGAAAAGAATTTTAGTAAAATGAAAGGAGAAAAACGATGATAGGTGGGCTGGAAAGATGGCTCATCAGGTAAAAGCACTTGCTACCCTTTCAGAGGACCTAGATTCAGTTCCAGCATCCATGTGCTGGCTCACAAACATTCATACCTCTAATTTCAGATAAATTAATGCTCTCTCTTGCCCAGATATTCATGTGGGCAAAACACCCATGCACATAAAATTAAAAATAAACAAATATTTAAATTTAAAAATGAATAAATCTTTAAAAAATGAAAGTAGAGAAAATGACTAAAATAAAAGTCTGGGCTGTCGAGCCACCTCAGAAGATAAAGGCTCTTGCCAATCTTGACATCTGAATTGGAGCCCTGGTTCCACACAGTGGACAGTGAGAACTGACTCCAGAAAGTTGTCCTCTGGCTGCCACAAGTTCATCCCAGAAACACATACACACACACACACACACACACACACACACACACACACACGGCAAACCAGTGGTGGCAGTAGTATCTGAAGCTAACAAGACAAACCCACAATTCTAATCTAATTTAATTAGTGTATATGTACATGTGAGAGAGTTTGCTGTGGGTGAGAGTTGCCCACCAAGGCCAAATGAGAGTGTTGGATCCCATGGAGCTGGATGGCCGTGGGCTGCCTGACATGAGTACTGGGAACTGAACTTAGGTCTTCTACAAGAGCCATTGTTACTCTTAACTGCTGAGCCATATCTCCAGCACACCACCCCTGTTCTAATTTAATGCAGAGGGGCATGAGCCCCTAAATGGGAGGAATTTCTGGGTGTAGTCATGAAGAGAAAACAAAAACTATTTTGGATGGTGAGAACGTGGATGTGGCTTATTTATAGAGTGCTAGTAAACACAAAGCCCTGGGTTCCTAGTGAGTTCCAGCCCATAAACCAGATGTAAAGGTGCACGCCTATCATCCCACACTTAGGTAGAGGCAGGAAGTTCAGGAGTTCAAGGTTGTCCTCAACTGCATAGCAAGTGTGAGACTATCCAGGAGGGGCCATGGAAGTCAGGGACTTGGGAGATGCCAGGACCCACTACCCCTCCCTCCTATCCAGCTTTTCCTCCTGGAAGAGATGCGAGAGAGGAAGTTTGACGGCTTTGCCCGCACTATCCAGAAAGCCTGGCGGCGCCACATAGCAGTCCGAAAGTATGAAGAGATGCGGGAAGAAGGTGAGGGGCCTTCAGGAGGAGGCTAAGTCTGGGGGCAAGAGGATTAGGGAGAGGCCATGACTTTTAACTACACACATGTCCTCTCAGCTTCCAACATCCTATTGAACAAGAAGGAACGAAGGCGAAACAGCATCAACCGGAACTTTGTCGGGGACTATCTGGGGCTGGAGGAGCGGCCTGAGCTGCGCCAGTTCCTGGCTAAAAGGGAACGAGTGGACTTTGCCGACTCAGTCACCAAGTATGACCGCCGCTTCAAGGTGAGACCTGAGTGGGCGTTCCCATGAGAGGTTGTGGCTCTGCTGAGCACCCACACCAGAAGCGTACCACCATGGGATCCAGATGCACCTGTGCACAGCTGTATGCTCCCCTAGCCTCCAGACATCTTTTCTCACAGACAGACACACATCCACACAGAAAACCTCCACTGTGGTAGATACCTCATGGGGCTGTGGTGCAATTGGCAGAGCACTTGCTTAGCATGCACCCCGTGCTCCATCCCCAGTACCATATAAACCAGGCATGGTAACCAATACCTAAAATCCCAGCTCTCGGATCGCATGGCCATCCTCTACTATATAGTGAGTTCCAGCTCAACCTGAGCTATATGAAACCCTGAGCAGGGGTGGGGGGACATCTTATGTCACACTGTCACACCCATCCACACTCTCACAGCTAGTACTAGAGCTGTCTATCAAGCCTGTCCTTGTGTAACGCAGACACACCTAACCATCAGGTACACCCTCATTTTACCAGCTACATCTGTCTACTATGACATATTCACTTGATCCAGAAGCCTATTCCACAGGAACACTTCCTATATCCAGCTTAGACACATGTGTCCATTGAACCTGGACTTGACTCTGGAGCCCCTGTCTATACAAACACTCTTACCAAGTCAAGGAGCCTTGTTCACAGGTACATGCCCGACTGTTCCAGAAATCATAGCCAGATTAATTATCATGACCTCATGACCAATTAACCTAATCTAGAAAAATCCCTTATAGGCAGGCAGGTACACACACACACACACACACACACACACACACACACGAGATGAGACGGTGAGATGCACAGCAGGAAAAGGTACTTGCTGACAACCCTGAAGACCTGAGTTCAGTCCCTAGAGCCCAGTTGGTGGAGGGAGAGAACTGACTCCCATAGGTTGTCCTCTCACCACGCCATGCCATGCACATGTTACACAGACACAGATACACACAAAAAATAGCTATAAAAGTAAAATATAACTAACCGACATCCCCCACCTTCCTATACAACTCACAGATTCGTGTGGTTCATATATACACATGCCCCTTACTTGTGACCATGACTTTTCTTTTCTTTTTTCATCCCTTTGAGCTAAAGCTGGCCTAAAACATACAATCCTCCTGGTCTAACCTCCCAAGCCCTGAGTTTACAAGTGTATCCCACCACAAAGACTGTTTAGGCAATATACTCTTATCGCCTCTGTGATGTGTATTCACTCATTCAGCAATCAATACCTTTCCCCCCGAGATAGGGGTATCATTATGTAGGCCTAGCTATTCTGGAACTCACTCTGTAGACCAGATTGGCCTTAAACTCACGGAAATCCACCTGTCTCTGCCACTGCCACCTGGCCTCAATCCATACCTTTTCAAAAGCCGAGCTGAGGGCATGTGGCTCAGTGTGTGCTTGTTCTATCAGGAAGCGTTCATGAACCCCAAAACCCACCAGGGAGCTGTTTCCAGTGCAATCGAATTAGGGTCTCTTTATTACAAGCTCGGGCTAGGGCTCTCCTTCTGCCTAGCCCTAACACAGCATGGTGGGAAGGTGGAGCAGCCTCAAACCCTCAGCAGGACAAGGTGTTATACAAGGTATGTACACACGCATACAATCTTGTGAACTTTTCCTAGAAAGACTAACAAATGCCTCTTTACTCCAAATAGGACACTAATGATAGACCAAAGAAATGATCCCATTAAAATACAGTTCAGTGACACAATAAGTTTATTTTGGGTTATTTCCAGAGATTACAGAAGCACTGACAACTTAAAATTGGTTAGACCACTAAAGAAAATATCTAATTCTCCCTCACAAACCATTACCTACCTATAGATCTTCAAGGAGGGACAGGGCCACATGAATCCCTCACCCGAAATCAAATGTTAGTAGACCCAATCTTGTGCAGGTCTCTTTTTTCTTTTCTTTTCTTTTCTTTTCTTTTCTTTTCTTTTTTTTCCAGAGCTGGGGACCGAACCCAGGGCCTTGCGCTTGCTAGGCAAGCGCTCTACCACTGAGCTAAATCCCCAACCCCTTGTGCAGGTCTCTTGAGGGTTAAGTTAGTTGTAGAGGGCAACAGCCATGTCATACCCAGAGGACAGCATTCCACAACACACACACACACACACACACACACACACACACACACACACACACAGAATACATTTTCTAAACAATATAACCTCACCTTTATTCTACTTCTTACATTATTTAGCAATTCACACACAAAGAGATTTCCCAGTCACCTGCCCTGAAAGCTCCACCCTTGTCTAGAGTTGATCCTCTAGTGCCAGGCTGCCCATTCCCTTGGGGACTACCCATCAGCCTCTGGCTTTGCCTCCCTGCAGCCCATCAAACGGGACTTGATCCTGACCCCCAAGTGTGTGTACGTGATCGGGAGAGAGAAGGTGAAAAAGGGACCAGAGAAGGGTCTGGTGCGTGAAGTTCTGAAGAAGAAATTGGAGATCCAAGCTCTCCGAGGGGTGTCCCTCAGGTAAGGCCAAGTGGCCACCTGTCCTGTATTAACCCACCTGTCAGGTGTTCCTCTGCTGCCTCCTTGCTTGTTACCATGGTAACTTTAGGTGCTATTATACCTATTGTTGCCTTGTTGCTACCTGCCACACTCACTTGCCTCTACTGTCATGATCTTCAACTATTTAATGACATTTTTATTTGGGGGGACGGGCACACATCACAGCACGAGTGGAGGTCTGTGCAGTCATTCCACCATATGGGTCCCAGAGAACGTAACTCAGGTCCAGCCCTACTTTCATAATCTTTGTTTGGAGACTATTTCTGTCCCTCTTCCTACCTGACCTCTGGTCATTCTTAATTACCACCTTCTCAGGCTTCTCCTTTTTCCTCCCCCCAGCTTGATCCTCATAGATTGGACCCTATACATCCTGTCTTCCTGCACCCCCACTTAATATTCTCTTGCCTTTTCCCCAGCACCCGACAGGATGACTTCTTCATCCTTCAAGAAGAGGCTGCTGATAGCTTCTTAGAAAGTATCTTCAAGACGGAATTTGTCAGCCTCCTGTGCAAGCGATTTGAAGAGGCAGCGCGCAGGCCTCTACCCCTCACCTTCAGCGACATGTATGCCTCTCAATCCATAGCCAGCTTGAGCACCACCCTCTTCCCCACCCCCTACCTACTGCTGGGATGTGGAAGAGGGACCCCCAACTGGTACACCCAACTCCTTTCTCTCCCCTAGGCTACAGTTCCGGGTGAAGAAGGAAGGCTGGGGCGGAGGCAGCACCCGAAACGTCACCTTCTCTCGCGGGACAAGTGACTTGGCTGTGCTCAAGGCTGGGAGTCGAGCGCTCACTATCAGCATTGGGGACGGATTGCCTAAGAGCACCAGTAAGTCAGCCGGAGAAACAGAACTAGGCACCATGGAGTGAGGCCTGGGGCGTGGTCACTGAAGACCAGTCAACTTTGTGGGGGTGGAGCCAGCGAGTTAGGCTAGTCTAGAGAGGTCAGGGCCTCTAGAGTCAACTCGCCTTAGAGAAATGACCAATAAGAGGGAGAGAAACGTGGAGAGTGAGACATGGCCATTGAAGCAACACTAAGCAACCATCAGCAGATGGTGGGGCGTGCCCTGGAGTGGGAGAGCTCAAAAAGTAGGTAAGAAATCCCCACCTGCAACTAGCATAGAAGAACCGATGAGCATGAGCACGTGCGTGGTCTCAAGCTGAACCAAAGTGGAGGAATGTTGGAGGACCTGGGCCAAGGACCTAGTCTGGCCGGGCCACAATTCAAACCTATCTCTGATTTCTTCTTCTTTCAGAGCCTACACGTAAAGGGTTAGCCCAGGGAAGACCTCGAAGGTCAGCACAGGCTCCTACTCGAGCAGCCCCTGGACCCCCGAGAGGTAAGGAGATATAACTCTTAGTGACTTCCTTTGTCTGCTGTGGACTTAAGAAGCTAGCAAGAGTAGTATCTGGCCTCACCATAGCTCCTCTATATACTACAAGATGCAGGATAAGCATAATTGGGAATACCTTTAAAATCCTACCCTAGCTAGTCACTGACTTCCCTAGCCGGTAAACTACGTTTTATTTAGCCAACTCATCAAATTTATTCTTGCCTCCAGACCTCTGCTTGATTTTCTTTTTTTTTTTTTTTTTTTTTTTTTTTTTTTTTTTTTTCTTTTTTTCGGAGTTGGGGACCGAACCCAGGGCCTTGCGCTTGCTAGGCAAGTGCTCTACCACTGAGCTAAATACCCAACCCCTTGGATTTTCTATCTACATTTCCACACCACTTTTATCCCAGTCACAGAATGCTTGCTTAGCATACAGAAACCATATAAATCCAGGTGTGTCAACTGCACAGGGAGTGTGATGCGACCTGGCTACATGACATCCTGTCTTGAAAATAAACACACACACACACACACCACACACACACCACACACACACCCCACATACACCACACACACACACACATACACACCACACACACACCCCACACCCACACACACACACACACACACACACACACACACACACACACACACACACCTGAGCCCATTATAGTGAACACTTAATTCCAGGACACAGGAGGCAGAGGCAGGTAGATCTCTGAAAGTTCAAGGCCAGCTTGGTCTACAAAGCTTGTGCCAGACCAGCCAGGGCTACATATTGAAACCCTGAATCAAAGGTGGAATAAGAGGTGGAAGGGGGTGAGGAAAGAGAGAAAGAGGGAGAGAAGAAGGAAGAGGGGGAGGAAGAAGAAAAGGAAGAAAGAAACCCGTAAATTCCTCATCTAGTAAGGACTCTTGGTGCAGATAGCTTGGAGGCCTGAATTTGATCCTCAGAACCCAAGTGAACGTGGAAAGAGGGACCCAGCTCCATAGAGTTGGTCTCAGACCTCCACGTGTGAGCTGCACCATGTATCCTCACATATATCATACGCACATGCAATAATGATACACACTTTTTAAAGCCATTCATTCTACATCTTCCCACCTCCAAGGTTCCTCACTCAGATTCCATGCTTTTCTTTTTGTTTTGGTGTCTTGTGCATGTGTGTGCGAGCACATGTGTGTAACAGGATCTCAATATGTAGCACTGACACTTAAAGAGATCCATCTGCTTCTGATTCCCAAGTACTGGAGTTAAATGCATCACCATGTTTTTGTTTTGGAAACAGGGTCTCAGTGTGGTCCTGGCTGGCCTAAAACTTAGAGATCTACCTGCCACTGACTCCCCAAGTGCTGGGACTAAAGGCAAGCATCGCCACTCCTCGCCCTTACACACATTTCTGACCACACTGGGTTGAGAGTGGCTGCATCTTCTGTCAGGCTTAGAACTTAGAGATAACTCCTCAAAATGATCACAGCCACTCATGACAGATGTCTCTATCTGAATCGATCTATATCTTTGCTTCCTCCATAGGCCTGAATCGAAATGGGGTACCACCCTCTTCCCAGGTAAGGTCCCTACCCATGGAGATCACATCTGGCAGGAGTTCCCAGAGGCCTCCACGGGGCCCTCCATCCTCAACCCTAGGAGCCAGCAGACGTCCTCGAGCACGGCCACCTTCGGAGCACAACACAGAATTCCTAAATGTACCTGACCAGGGTGTGGCAGGGTAGGTGGGGAAAGATGAAGGGCACAGCCCAGGAGGTGGTCGTGGGATAGGGGGAGTATCTAGGGCTGTGATGAGACCCATGATGTCCCCCCTACAGCATGCAAAGGAAGCGAAGTATAGGGCAGAGACCTGTGCCAGGAGTGGGCCGGCCTAAGCCCCAACCACGGATACATGGCCCGAGGTGCCGGGCACTGTACCAGTACATAGGCCAAGATGTGGATGAGCTGAGCTTTAACGTGAATGAAGTAATTGAGATCCTGATGGAAGGTTTGTATTCTGGGGCAGGGGTTGAGAATGGAGAGTCTTCAGAACCCTGACACAGTGAGGCACTCACACATTACTACATAGCCTTTCCATGCAAGAAGAAGGACAAGGGCTAATGAGATGGCCCAGTGGATAAAGGTTATTACCGCCATACCTGATGCCCTCAGTTTTATCCTCAGGATCACACAATCGCATTATGGAAGGAAAGATTGGCCTTTACCTAAACACACACACACACACACACACACACACACACACACACACACACACTAAGGCTGGGGAGATGGCTCCATTGTTAAAGCTCTTACCTTGAAAACATGAGGACCAGAGTTCTGATTCCCAGATAGCAGTAAATGCTGGGTAGGCATGGCAGCATATCTGTAATTCCAGACTCAGAAGACAGACACGGGAACCTCAGAGCAAGCTGGACAGCAGGCCTAGCCACATCATTGAGCTGTGGTTCTGACTGAAAGATTCTGCCTGGGTGAATAAGGTAGATGAGCAGAAGAGAATGACAGCATAGGGTCTCCTCACACACATGCAGAAGCATGCAACCCATGCAACACAGAGGTGCATATCATGCACACACACATTATTGAAAAAGAAAGTGTAATAAAAAGCTTAAAGCTGAGTGTAGTGGTGCACACTCATTAAAAAAAGAAGCATAAATGAATAAAGAGGACCATTCAGCTCACAGCCTCACCAGCGCTGCAGAGTCTTGATACCCCTGTCTCTGAACACGGATCCTAAAGCACAAGGTCTGTGGCTTCATTCCCACACTCCTAGTGCCTATGCATCTTTATTATTTTAGTTCATTTAGAGACAAGGACATGCCTAGAGTGGTTTTGAACTCGTGATCCTTCCTCCCTCGACCTCCTGTGTGCTGGGATGACAGGTGACCACCACATGCCAGGCTGGAACCTTTATTTTTGTCACTAACAACTGACTTTACAGATCTCTGACAGTGGGATGGAAGCTGAATCTAGATGGCCCTGCCCAATTCCTTACCTCCATGCTCTGGGGTAAACACAGATGGGTTCTCATACACTGCAAGAGTGGGTTGTAGGGCCTCCTGGATGTCAGGGGACCTGGTTATTCCTGACTATACCTGGGGGGTTAAAGGACAGGATCTCCGGAAGAAGGTGGTTTGATAAAAGAGTACAAGTAAATTATCTAGAGAATGACACACTGTGAATACAGGTCGGAGGTAGAGTACTTGCCTCACAAGCACGAGGTTCTGGATTCCATCCTTCTCAATGTAAGGGAGGGATGGGGGCAAGGAAGGGTGGGGACGAGATGGAAGTCTGGTACAGGCTTAGTGGGTAAACTACTCAGCAGCAGAACACTGGCCTAGCAGGTATAAGGCCTTGGACTTGATCCCAGTGAACTTCATATCCAACTGCTGACAGTCATGCATGATGGCACGCACATATAGTCCTAGAACTTCAGAGACTAAAGAGGAGGAAGCAGAGTATAAGGCCAAGCTGGCTCAGTCATGGAGACAGAACCAACCTTCAATCAAAACAAAACTGAGTGTGACAGTTCATGCCTAGGGGTCAGACATAGGGGGCTAAGGAGACCAAGGACAACCTTAGCAGCATGGCACACAATGCACACATCTTTGTGTGTATGTGTATGTATCTGTGAGCATGTGTACATGGGCATGTATGTCTGTGTACTTATGTGTGTGTATGTATGTGTGTGCATACACATGTGCATTCCTATGTTTTACTGAAGGTGCACAAGTGTCATGGTGCACATACAGAGGTCAGAGGGCAATCTAGGGTCTGTCCTTACTTTCCACCTTGTTTGAGACAGTGTCTCTTGTTGCTTGCCATCATATATGCCAGGCTAGCTCACCTAGAGTTTCTGGGGACTCTCCTGTTTCACCACTGAGCTGGAATAACAGATGTGATATACTACCACATCTGGCTCTCATTGGTTCTAAAAGAACCAAGGGTCCTCACACATGTATAACAAGTACTTTCTCCACTAAGCCACTCTCCAGCCCCACACATAGTATGTTTGAAAACAGCCAAAGCCACACGAGAGCATATTTAATTAATTAAAATAAAAATCTAAGATACAGAATAGACATGTGGGCTTTCTCCAGTGTGCACTGGGCACTTGAAGCTTTTCTCTCCCACAGATTCTTCTGGCTGGTGGAAAGGTCGGTTGCATGGCCAGGAAGGTCTCTTTCCAGGAAACTATGTGGAGAAGATCTGATCGTCTATCCACACACCTGTCTGCTTGTCTGCCTGGGAGCCAAACCCTGCCAGTGGGAGCCTTGATTACCCTGTCTGCACTGGCCAGGCTTATGGCCTCCAGCCCAGTGGGGGCCCTGTGTGTAGGAGGATCACCACTGTAGCACCCCATGCCTGGTGCTGCCTTCCTATGGGTTGAATTGCTATCTAAGTCTCCATTTTATCATGTGTCCAATAGTATTTGCTGCAGAACCTACCTCCCAGCTGCCTTGTGTGCATGAAACGAATCATATCCTGCCCTGTGAGCTAAGTGCTGTGCACTGCCCAGGGTTAGGAGACTTCGACAATTAGACCTTTCCACTTTTTCTCATCACTGAGGCAATAAACATATGTCGGGTAAAAACAAGAAGTAAATTACTGAGTTCTGGGCCTGGGTCCATGACTTATTTGCTAGAGTGCTTGCTTCTCAAGCATAATCCACGGTTTCATCAGGACTGCATAAAACTGGGCATGGTCGCGCATGCCTGCAATCTCAGTACTTAAGAGGTAGAGGCAGGAAGATGAAGAGTTCAATGTCATCCTTGGCTATATAGCTGATTTTTAAAAGACGTTTAGTGTGTGTGTGTGTGTGTGTGTGTGTGTGTGTGTGTGTGTGTGTGTGTAGATTTCAGGAATCTAATCAAACTCAGGTCATCAGGTTTGGTGGTGAAGGCCTTAACCCACTAAACCATCTCACCAGCCCCTACATAGCTGATTTTGAGGATGCCTTGGGCTACAATGAGATCCTTTGAGGAGGTGGGGGGAAGGCTGTCCAGAAAAGCCCATCTGGTCCTTTTTCCTTTTCCCCCACTACATTTGCCTCAAAAAACCAACTTTGGCTGGAAAACAATCACAAGGAAGCAGCTGGGCCTCATTAGGCCTCTTGTTGGCCAATCATTCTGCAAAAATTCTTAACAGTCCTTGAGTGAGGCTGGACCATTCCATCTCTGTGTTCTTTTACCCTTTAGTTTAAGATCAAGAATATTTGCTTAGAGGGTTGGGGATTTAGCTCAGTGGTAGAGCGCTTGCCTAGGGAAGCGCAAGGCCCTGGGTTGGGTCCCAGCTCCAAAAAAAAAAGAACCAAAAAAAAAAAAAAAAAAAAAAGAATATTTGCTTAGCATGAAGTTAAACCCAGCTCTGAAAGAGAGAAAAAGAGACAGAAACAGAGAAACCACAGAGACAGACAGACAGAAACTTACTATGCAGGAGTTCAGGTTAGCCTTGAACTCCAGATCTGTTTCCCTTTGCCTTGTAAGTCCTGGAATTAAAGACATGTGTCCTCTGCCTGTTTTCACAAACCAGTGTTAAAAATTAAGATTTATTTTTTAATATTGTTTTCTTTTTGAGATTATAAACTAATTACTTTTTGACATTATAAAATAATCATTTCCCCCTTCCTAAATATATTAATTCACATGCTCACTCTGTACAATATCATTTGTATGTATGTGTTTTCAGGTTTGACCATTTGATATTGGATAACCAATTGGCATGTTCTTCTCTGGGAAAGACAATTCCTCTTTCTCAACATTCCTTATGTACCTGTAGTTCTTTATACAGTGTTCAGGCCTCATATGAGTTCATGACTTTTTTTTTCTTTTTTTCTTTTTTTTTTTTTTTTTTTCGAGCTGGGGACCTAACCCAGGGCCTTGCGCTTGCTAGGCAAGCGCTCTACCACTGAGCTAAATCCCCAACCCCATGAGTTCATGACTTTTATGAAAGAAGAGGGTCAGTGAGTAAGACACTCAGCAGGCGAAGGTGCTTGTTATTCCCTCCTGGCAACCTGAATTTCATCCCCAGAACACAGAAAGGTGGAGGGATTGAACCAACTATGCAAAGGCTTCCTTTTTTGTGTGTTCCTTCCCACTAATTACCTACAGAGAGCTAGAGAGATGGTTCAGCAGTTAAGAGTACTGACTGCTCTCCTAGAGGATCAGGGTTTGATTCCCAGTACCCACAAGATAGCTCGCAACCATTATAACTCCAGTCTCAGGGTTTCTAACACCTTTGTCTGGCCTCCCTGGGCCCAAGCACACACATGATACATATACACACACGTGTAAACAAAGCACTTATATACATAAAATAAAAACATATTTAAAACAATAATGATAGCATATAAATTGATAAGAGACAGCAAGATGACTCAACAAGTAGAGATGCTTCCTACCAAGTTTGACAACTTGGTTCCATGCCTAGGACCCACATGATAGAAGAAGAGAACCAATTCTGCTAGGTACCCTGTGACCTCAACATACACAGTATAGCAGGTGGTATGCCTACACACAGATAGCAAGAAATTGAATTCAATTGTGATTGTAAATAAATTTCCATTACAAAAAAAGTAAAGGGCTAGGGAGACAGCTCAGCTGGTAGTGTTTGCTTATCACACACAAAGCTCTATGTTCCAACCCAGTACCAAAACAGAAGAAGGAGGGAGGTTAAAGAGGAATGGGAAGGGAACGAAACAGAAGGAAAGCAAAACCAGGGATGTAGCCCAAGAGATGAATGCTTTCCTAGCATGAAGAAACTCACTATGCAGACTGCTCTCCCCTCCTTGCACTTTGAGGGAACAGTCCCCTCACTCCACTGGCACAGAGGATACCCCTTTCACAGGAAATAAAGGCTATGAGCAGGGTGTATGGTTAAGTATTGGGAAGGGTTGGAGAGAAGAAAAGTGGCCTTGATATATTCTAACACAGTTTTGAATAATTAGGTTAGGGACAGCTCCACACTGTGAACTGCTGTCACCCACATTCTAGCCAGGCCTCAGCCCCACATCCTGTGGGCTCTTTCACAAAATTTCTTACATCCGGCCCCTCCTCTCCCTTCCTTGTGGCCCTGTTCTTTCCTCAGCCTCAACCCTATCCTTCCTTCCCCAGCACAGAAGCACCTCTTCACCTTGCAACAAAAAGGGGTTGAGGCAAAAAAGCCCAGCTGGCCAAGTGCTTTCCTAAATACGCAAACCCTGAATTGGGCCGCCAATATGGCATACAACAGATGTTGTGGTACATACTTATAATCTAATCACTCTGGATGTGGAGGCCAGGAAGATGAAAAATTCAGCTATCTTTGTCTACATATTTGAGAATTTTATACAACATATTTTGAACAGATTCATCACCACCCCCACTTTCTCCCATAACCACCCTCTTTCCACCTTCCCATCCATTCCAAATGAACCTTAAGATTTCTTTCTTTCTGTTTTAAAGATTTCTTTCTTTCTGTTTAAAAGATCCCCCATTGGATCTAGTTTTGGCCTGCCTTGGTATGTGGTTGACCTGTCAGAGGTCACTGCTTTATTGGTGTTACTGACCATCTCTGATTCGTACATTGTTTCTGACATTTCTTCTGAGAGGATGATCCCTGGGGGGAGGGATGTGGTATACAGGTCTCCTTTAGAGCTGAGCATTCAACAGTCTCTTAGTCTCTGCATGTTGACCAACTAGGGAGACCCTGTATGTGTGTTTTTCCCTCCATAAAATTTATTTTATTTTAGGTGTATGAGTGTTTCGCTTGCATGCTGAGCCATCTCTCCAGGCTCCACTCCTCTCTTGAAAAAGATCTTACTAGCCACACATGGTGACTCACCTGTGATCCCAGTGGAAAAGAAACTGAAGAAGGCTGGGTGTGGTAACATGCTTTTAATCCCAACCCTGTGCTACTTTCTTGGACCTCCTCTTTAATTTGTTATTGGTATCACTGTTTGTAGGGGATGATGTTTGGGGGCTAGTTGTTTGTTTGTTTGTGAGATAGGGTTACACTATGTAGCCCTGGCTAGCCTAAAACTTTTATGTAGATCAGGCTGGTCTTTAATTCAACGTTTTTCTCTTTTTTTTCAGTTTTAATTTTACCTTTAAAGAGATTTACGTTATTATCGATTTATGTGTATGTGTGTATCTGTGTAAGTACAATTGCCAGCAGAGCCTATAAGAGGGCATCCAACGGGGTTGGGGATTTAGCTCAGTGGTAGAGCGCTTGCTTAACAAGCACAAGGCTCTGGGTTCGGTCCCCAGCTCCGAAAAAAAGAAAGAAGAAAAAAAAGAAAAAAGAAAAAAAAAAGAGGACATCCAACTCCCAGGAACAGACAGGTTTGAGCTACCATGTGGGTGCTGGGCACTGAACTTGGTTGGCTCTCTGCAAGAGCTCAACCACTGGATCGTCTTTCTAGCCCCATATTTCTCAGTTTTTAAGCCATCTTCTAACCATCTCCTTTGCCTATAGAGGCACATACAGGCTAAACATATGTTGCATATAAAGTCTACAGTTGCTTATGAGTCAATAAATATCTCTTGAAAGGTTGAATGTATAGAAATCTGAGATCTAAGTTTTACTTTACCATCTAACCTAAAGCCCATCCTCCAAATGATCACTAGAAAGAGGTATTGGATCTTACCCCCAAAGACATGTGGTTGGGGAGATGACTCGGTGGTTGTTTAGCAGTTCCATCCCTTAGGGAAACTTCTTAAACCAAAAAGTTAACATTTAAAATAGCTTCAGGAAGTCCCTGAAACTGACAAGGTTCACTAGGCCCCTCCCTGCCACAGGTTGCTGAGAGTCACTCTTAGAAAAGCCAAGCTGCAAAGAAGACTCTGCGACCTAGCCTGCTACCTGGAAGAGGCTTAGACCAACTGAGTCACTTGGAAAGGACACTCTCCAACCTGTTGAGTTGCTATGCAGAGTGCTCCAAGTTCCCAGCTTTTGTGAGCTGCCACCCATTAAGGGGTGGGATTTGGTAATGCAGACTCAAATGTCTTTGAGTCATTTCTCCCTCTATAAGTAACCCTCGCCAATATTCTTTTAAGTAACTCAAGAAAACTCTTGGTTCACCATGGTGGACTTTGGTGTTATTCATACTTTGCTCTGTCCTGGGCTCTTTAAGGTGAGTAGAAAATGTTGGTATCTTCCTGGGAAAAAGTCTTGTCATACAACTGCTCCTACCATGGAAACATGAGGACCTGAGTTCAGATCCCCAGATACCAGGTAAATGCCAGGTGGGCACTGTAGCCCACCTGTAGTTTCAGCCTCAGACAGTGGAGACAGGGGATCTCCAGAGCAAGAACCATATTGGTGAGCTCTGGGTTTGATTTTGAGGTCCTGTCTCATTAAATAAGGAGAAAGAGGCATAGAAGATTATTCCCCACTGCAACCACCAGCCTCCACATGCACAAGCAACAAAGTACACATGTACCCATAATGTGATGATGCACCCACAAACACCCCACAAACATATATGCACATATCCATGTAATCACACATACAAAAATGGAAAAACAAACATTCATCAATGACTACATCAGAAACCATGGTTTCTTTCTCTTCCACTTCTCACAAGGTCTACAGGACTTAACCAGATTCACTTTCTGACCTCCATACCACATCTTTATTCTGTTTCAATAGTGCAGAGGAGTCACCATTGCTCACCAAAGGGAGTTTGCTCTTTGCCAGCTCAGGATATCTGTGCCAGCTTCCCAGAGTGCTCTGCTTCCCCAAGCATAATTCAAGTCACCCCCTCAAACGGGTGTCCCTGACTCATCATTTCACAGATTTTGTTTGTTTTCTTATCTCCTGGGATAGATCCAAGATCATTTTCTGCTGTTGTTGATTTACTGTCTCTCTGTTTTCAGTGGTTGACTCCAGTCTTCCATGAGTAGTACTAAGTTCCCTCCTGGCACATAGGATGCACTTAAGGAAAGTGCACTTGGGATTCATGGTCACACCTCTCTACCTGTGGGATTTGCCTGTTCACCTAATCTGAAGATCCACAGTTAGCAAGCGTGTTTCCCACATCGAGCTATTGTAACAGATTTGTTCTTACTGTAGATTAGATATGCTGGAAAATATGGTGCTTGCTAGGAAGAAGGTTCTGTGCAGACATAGGGACCAGGGCTCAGACCCACATGTAAATGAGTGTAAACACTTGGGTAAATGAGGAAGAGTCTGGATCCCCAGCACTCCCTGTGAGGCATGGCAACAACCTGTAACTGAGACACTTCAGAGGTGGACACGGGAATCTTCTGGCAAGTAAGCTAGCTAGATTAGTGGGGACTGGTGAGCTCCAACTTCAGTGAGAGATGTTGCCTCAATAAACAAAGTGGAGAGCAGTAGAGGAAGACAATGTCTACTTTGGGCCTCCACATTTACTTGCTCACATCTGTGCATATACATATTCATTTGTATATGTATGTGTATATAGCTAAGGATGTAGCTTGCTTTGTAGAGTGTTTGCGTAGCATATATGAAAACTCTGGGTTTGATACCTAGTACTGCCTAAAACCTGGTATATTGGCATCCAAGCTCAGGATCAACTTCTGTGTAAGGTGGGCCTGGGCTGAAACAGGGAGGAGGGGAGGGGAGAAAGCTGTTGTCAGTTTTCCCTAAAAAGTCCAATCGAAAGCATGTCTTTCGTTCACATACTCTACAAGCTAAGGCGGACTGAGAGTTCCAGGTTAACCTGACCTGGTAGACAAAAATTGCTGGTTTCTTTCTGAAATTTTATGTCAGACAGCAGAAGAAGGCATCGGATCCCCCTACAGATGACTGTGAGCCACCATGTGGCTGCTAAGAATTGAACTCATAACCTCTGGAAGAGCAGTCAGTGTTCTCAACTACTGAGCCATCTCTCCAGCCTATTTTCTGATTCTGTAGTGGGATTTATATGTACTCACCTGACTAAGAACAGCAGCCTAGTCTCAGGCCCCGCCTCCTAGAGTGGCGCCCAGAACTAGGCCACACCCCATATCTCGCGAGATCTGAGAAGCGGGAAAATGGCGCCGACGTGAGCGTGAGCCTGTGCCGCCGAGGAGGCCGCCCCTGCTGGAGCCAGAGCCACCGAAGGCACGGGAACCAGAGGTCTAACTGAGTAGAGGATGGTGAGCGCAGCACCCCGGACGCGGGCGCGGAAGAGCAGCGGGACTGATAGGGAGCGGTTCTGCCGCGCCTCCCTCCAGCGACCCCGCCCCCACATCCGGGTCCCCGCCCGCCGCTGACTGTCACTTAGTGAGCGTCCAGCCCCTTCAGTTAGGCCTGGCTTCGCTTGGGCCACGCCCATTCTCCTAGAGTTCAGCCCCTAAATTTAACACATTCTGGCCCTGAACATCCCTGCTCAGCTCTAGCTCGACCTATATTCCCCATCACACAATCCCCTCCTGGCCCTCCAGCATTTCCTGGTTGCTCCTCTAGGCCACGCCTCCGCTCCATGGTGCCTCTCCTGCCAAAGTTGAAGAGGAAGGGATGTTGATGATGTTCTTTTATGCATAATCCCTGATGACTCCTTCTGCAATTGGAGTTAGAAGACAGTAGCTCAGTTTGCCCTTACCTCCCTTACCTTGCTGATGACTCAGAAAGTGAAATGACTGGGGTAATATCTGGTGAGAGTGGAGGGAGTGTTGTGGACCTTTGTAGTAGAAGGGCTTCCCTCTGTCCTAGGGATCCCAGTCTGATTCTAGCCACGTCTTGCACCAGGAGGAATTATCCGGACCCAGCTCGGACACGCTGGCCACTGTAGAATCCAGCTCCAATGAGCCTGACAAGGAGGTGGCATCTCCAGATGTGGCAGCTACAGCCACTCTTTCCTCTGTGGAGGAGCCCGGCCCTAACCCAACAGCCACGCCACCAGTATGGGACCGTGGAGGACCTCTGCAGCAAGTTGCCTGTCCAGTCCCAGACAGCTGCCAGACTAGCTCGACCACCAGAGGCGTGGGGACCAATGAGGACCTTCGGTTGCCTAGACGACGTCCACCACCAGGTTATCTGTGGAGTTTCTGGGGAGTTACATGCCTTTGATAGGACTGAGATGGTGCAGGATATCCCATGGGGGGTGGTCTTCACCATTTACTGTGCATCTTGTCAATATGTCAGGTATGGCTCCAGGGATGAACTAAACCAATCTAGTCCTTCCAGGAAGTTTATTCTAACAGTGGCTGGGTGGGGAGTGTTCAAGGCTTTGGGAATGAGGGGAGGTCAGTAAGGAAAAGATTAATGATACCCATTTATCCTGCAGGGAAACAAATACCCTGCTCTAGCCCTGGCTGCTCCCTCAGTTTCCCCAGTGTTCGAGATCTGGCACAGCATCTCCGTACCCACTGTCCGCCCACACAGTCACTGGAAGGTAAGTGGAAGGTTGCTGATAGTGAAGCAGATTAGGGTGGAAGATAGGCAGCTCCCCAGGGTTAGTCTTAACCACCCCACTCCACATCTGCACTTTATCCCTACCAGGCAAACTCTTCCGATGCTCAGCCCTGAGCTGCACTGAGAGTTTCCCCAGCATGCAGGAGCTGGTAGCCCACGGCAAGCTGCACTACAAGCCCAATCGATACTTCAAGTGAGACCCTGACCATCCCCTCTGTCGGTTCCCAATCTTTAGGGCTTCCTAACTGGAGGAAGGGTGGGTTGAAGTATGAGTATGGCCTGGGAAACCAGCCCCAACCGTGCATGGAAAACAGATGTGAATTAGGAGTAAGTCACTGTGGCTACAGGCTCAGTGTGGAGGTGTAGAGTACACATGCTGTGGTTCGGTCCAGTTCCACCTCATTTCTTATATGGAAAACTGGTCACCTAAGTACAATCAAAACTTGAGAGTCTGAGCTAGAAAGATCCAGAAGACTACAGGCACGGAGGCCAAGCTCCTTCACTTTGGGTACAGTACCACAGAGGTTCTGATGTAGATACCCTTCCCACATCCTGGTCCCTGGGTAGCAATGGATAGGCCCTTCCTGTTGCCCAGGAGACAGTCAAGTACTGTGCCTGCCTCCAGGTGTGAGAATTGCCTCCTGCGCTTCCGCACTCATCGCTCGCTCTTCAAGCATCTGCATGTTTGTATAGACCATGGTCAGAACCCAGCCCCGCCACCACCCCCTGCCCTGGACAAAGAGCCACCTGTACCAGAGCGTCCCCCAGAGTCCGACCCTTCGTCCTCCCTGGGCCTGCCATTCCCACTACTTGAGCCTTTCACCTCTGCCCCCACTGGGCCCTTCCTTCCTTACTTGAACCCTGCACCCTTTGGCCTGAGTCCCCCGAGACTGCGCCCATTCCTGGCTGCCACTCCAGGGCCACCGGCATCCAGCACTGCCATCTGGAAGAAGAGTCAAGGTGAGTATAGGAGCAGGTTGCCTACAAAGCTGGTTGAGCCTACTTTTATTCTGAACTTGAACTGCTTCTTTCCTACAGGTGCTACCAGTAGTCCCAGAAGACCTCAGGGCGGCTCCGATGCGCCCTCAGGTGCGTGCAGGTGACCACCAGGGACGGGTGGAGGGGCCTTCATTCCTGTGCCCTAAGTGGGCCCTGTGAATGCTGGAAAGCAGCGGTGACTGTCCCTTAAAATACATGATTTTTGCCTTTCAAATGACTGGTATCTATGCCTTCATTTGGTATCTGTGCCAAGTTCCTGTGTAAACATTTGTGTCTTGTTCTGTCTCTGAGTGGTCTTCTTCTATGGTGGGTCCAGGGATAGGAGGCAAATGTGGTACCTGCTGTGATGGGTAGTCACGCCCAGGGAAAAGTCTAATCTGTCCTGGTTGACATCTACCATCCATGGTTGAAAGGCTCTCTGGAGGGAGACCCAGGACTCAGAGGCCGGCCGGCCTGCCTGCCTGCCTGCCTGCCTGCCTGCCTGCCTGCCTGCCTGCCTGCCTGCCTGCCTGCCTGCCTGCCTGCCTGCCTGCCTGCCTGCAGGGTACATGGCCCCCAGCCACATTGTGTGCGAACACATGGATGGCTGATATTCGTGTGACTTCTTCTCAGTCTCTCGGTCTGCCATTATACTGCACCTGCAGGACCACCACCCTGGCTACCCCACAGCCTCAAACCTGGGTTCCTTGGTTCCAACACCCAGTTGGGTAAGGCTGAGGAATGTTCAGGCACGGAACTAGAGGCAAGGGATGAGGCACAGGCTCAGCTGACCCCTCCTCAACTCTACACAAGACCCAACCCTGTTTGCTATTGGGGTGTCACAGTGGTCAGAGGGGGAGAATCCAGTTTTATCACAGCTTTGAACCAGCTCTGCTGGGCTAAGTTGTAGGGATACAGAGATTTTTGTAATTTGAGGAAGAAGGGGACAATAGAGGAGGCACGTTGTGCCAGTGTGTGCTGTGTCTTGGGTTCCTTGCCCCTCAGATTTTTTTTTAATGTCTTTATTTTTTTAAGAGAGAGTGCAAGTGATGTGTGTACAGAAGTGTAATGCTTGTGAAGGCCAAAAGAGGGTATAGGATCCCTAAGCATTTGTGAGCTGCCAGCGTGGGTGCTGGGAACCACACTTGCATCTTCTGTAAGAGCAATATGAGAGTGAACTTTCTGTTAGTGTCACAGTTAATCTTTTTTTTTTTTTCATTTATTTCAGAGTTAACTCTTATCTGCTGAGCCCTCCTCTACAGCCCCCCCCCCCCAATAAGTACTAGGCTGATACCTATGGGACTAGGGTGCTCACACACCTTGGGAGGGGGACTTAAAATTGACTTCACAGAATCTGACTCTCATCAGAACTCCTATTTTCCTGGCATCTCAGCTGTGGAATCCAGATCTGCAGTTCACTGCCCACCCTAGGGGTAGTCAGTGCCCACTGTTCTGTTCTACAACTTCCAGAACCACATAGGTTTGTTATTTTCCCAGATGGTTTTCCTTTATTGAAAACCCAGGCATAGTGACACATGCCTCTAATCCCGGCACTTGGGAGGCAGAGGTAAGTGGATCTGAGTTCATAGTCAGCCTGTTCTACAGAGCTAGTTCTAGGACAGTCAGGGCTACACAGAGAAACCCTGTCTTGAAAAATAACAAAAAAGAAATATGGGGGTTGGGGATTTAGCTCAGTGGTAGAGCGCTTGCCTAGCAAGCGCAAGGCCCTGGGTTCAGTCCCCAGCTCCGGAAAAAAAAAAAAAAAAGAAATATGGCTTACCATGTTCAAGTGCTTGCCCATGCAACCCTGATGGCCTGTTTGAGTGGGGTAGAAAAAGAAAATCAAGTAGCCAAAATTGTCCTTTCATATATTAAGCCCTGAGCTTAAAGCATGGTGGCACACATCTTTAATCCCAGCACTTGGCAGGCAGTCAGGCAGATCTCTGTAAATTCAAGGTCTGATCTAAGTGACAAGGTCCAGGCAGGACACATAGTGAACAATGTCTCAAAAAAATGAGGGGGAAAAAAGCCCCATGGTATGGTGGCACATGGCACATCCAAGCTCTTGGAAAACAGAGAAGGATCATTCTTTTTAAGTTCATACCAACCTAGACTACAAAGCAACACTGTCTCAAGAAATTTTGTTTTTAAGTATCAAGAATTAGGAAGGCAATGTGGAAATCTAGGTCTGAGTAAACCCTGCTCCTGAGGCCAGTGGGTTCACAGAGATGAAAGCCTTGGGTAGCTATAGTTGAGGAGTTGGGCAGGTCAAGATGGAGAACTGAACTTTATCAGCATCTTCCTTGCAATCAGCAGACCTTCTGTTGCTGCTGGCATCTACCCCAACCTGTATTCTGGAGAGTCCGGGGTCCATTTGAAAATGTACTATGGATGGGGATGTAGCTCAATATAGTACTTGCCTAGCATGCACAAAGCCTTGGGTTCTTTCTATCAACACCACATAACTAGGCTTGCTAATAAGTGCTTAAGTTCCAGAACTAGGAGGAGGTGGGTATTAGCACTCTCTAAGCTCCACCCCTACAGTTAACCTAGCAACAGCCAGGCATGCCTGACACTATGAAAAGGGCTGCTTGCCCCTTCCTCTCTTCCTGCTTTCTTGTTCTTACCCCTCCCCCTTCTCTCCACGTGCTCATGGCCGTCCTCTACTCTTCCTCTACTCTTCTATTTCTCTACTTCTCTCTCTGCCCTACTACCCTCTTAATCCCCCTCCCCATGCTGGCTGGTCCCTCAGAGGGATGGGATGTCTCAGCATGGGCCTGCTGAGGCACCCCCTTCCCCCAGACCCCCATAGAACATAATCCCCACCCTCTCCTTTATCTTTTATAAAACACATTGGTGGGGCTGGAGAGATGGCTCAGAGGTTAAGAGCACTGTCTGCTCTTCCAGAGGTCCTGAGTTCAATTCCCAGCAACCACATAGTGGCTCACAACCACCTATAATCAGGTCTGGTGCCCTCTTCTGGCCTGTAGTTGCATACATGCAGGCAGAAAGCTGTATGATGTATACATAATAAATTAAAAAAAAAAAAAAAAACATTGATGCTAAAACCCAGGACATATCCTTATCTTTTAATAAACACATCAGTGGGAGTGTGGACTCTGGAGGATTGGGAGTTCAAGGTCATCCTGGCTAGATATGGTATATGTCTATACCCACCACTAACCCCCCTGTCATATATATCCACAAAGAAAACATGGTGCCTTACTTCTGTTCCAGTCCAAAGCCAGGCTGGCCACGCCTCTTGGAAATAGAAGTCCAGTGTGTTGTTTTTCCATTACTTAGAGGTTGGTTCTAACCTCTGTCTAGCAAGGGTAATCCCCTCCTATCCCAAAGAGCCTTTCACAAGTGCTCCTTAGTGTCCCTCATAGGTCTCTGGATAAAGACTCCTTGGGCTGGAGAGATGGTGTAGTAGGTACAAACAGGATCTGAGTTTAGATTCCCAGTACCTATTTTAACACAATACGGTAGTACATGTCTGTAACCCAGTACTGGTGGTTGGGGCAGGAGGGAGGGTGCGGGGGCAGCCATTCTGGAGGCTTGATGGCCAGCCAGTCTAACCAAAACAGCGAGTTAAAGGTTCCATTGAAAGACCTTGTCTCAAAGTGCCTGAGGAAGGCATTCTAATATTAACTTCTGTCTGGTCTCCACATGTGCTGGCATGGTTGCCTGTACCCCACATGCACAATACATATACAAACACAGATCCAGTTCTAGTAGCCCACAAGGCTCCTCCTTAAACTTCCCCATCTTCTTCCATGGCCATACTCTTCATACCTGCTTCTTCTGGGAAATGTAAAAATCTGGAAAAGAAAACCTCAAAGACCTCCTTGGTACCACCCGTTTGTCTCACTCACCACTTCCTTGTATCCTAACTTTAAATCAGGATTACCCTCTATCACCTCTTTGTCCTAGTATCTGCAGCCAAAAGGTGACATTACTCACCTGGTAAGCTAGGTCCTCCAGAGCCTACATCTGTCACAGCCCTCCTATCTTTTTATCTTCACTGTTTGTAGGATCCAGAGAATGATTTACACAGTCATATTTGGTTTTGAATGAGTTTATTAAGCCAAAGTAAAATAATAAATAGCAAGTGATTAGTGGGGAGGGGAAGGGAGGTAAGTGATAGATACCTAGGACTTCTTGGCTGGCCAATCTAGCAAAAAGTGAGCTTCAAGTTCTGAGACCTTGTCCCAAAAAATAAGTTGGAGAAGACATTGATGGCAACTTTTAGCCCCTACAAACATAGGCACAGACTCATGCACCCACACAAAATAAGGTAGATGTCATTATGCTAGTACTTTGGGATCTTCTGGATGAAAAGGGTTGAGTGGGGAGAGTAGGGGATTTGGGAAATGTCTTCTCAGTGGTTCCTGTCCCAGAAACTTAGTATTGAGGGTCAGATACCAGGGACATACAGAATTTCCACTGCAACCATTTCTGCCCAAAGTACCTTTTATCCTTGCTGTTTTACACACGCCCAATCTTTGCTCTTCTGGGAAGCCTTGCAATCCCTATCCCCACCCCCACTCACCCTTGTGCCACCCCACTCCCTGCTCCTTAACTCCCATAATCCCCAACCTCCTTCTCTTTAAACTGGGACTCTTTGTGTTCTACCCTGAACTCCCACATAGACAATGAAGTCTTCCTATTGCCCCAGCTTTCCAGCAGAGAACACCCAAGAGTGTTCAGTGAAGGAAAAGCATCTGCTGGCAGGAGCTTGCACAGCTGCTCAGAGGCCAAGGTTAACTAGAACAGATGGAATTCCTGGAGATTTCTTTGCAGGGTCAGGTTTCAGGCTACCTCTTGGCAATTATGCACTATTATGCACTAACAGTTCTGTCACCTCAAGGATGCAGAATTGCTGATATTTATTCTGGCTAAGAGAGGTGGAGAGCACCAACAACCCCAGATGGATCACAGCTCATATGTCTGGACCGCGCTCCTGCTCCCTCCTTCAAAGAACTCCCCAATCTACCACAATAATTTAGCCCTCGATCTTTTTTTTTTTTTTTTTTTTTTTTTTTTTTCAGTTTCTTTTTTTCCGGAGCTGGGGACAGAACCCAGGGCCCTAGCAAGCGCTCTACCACTGAGCTAAATCCCCAACCCCTTAGCCCTTCATTATAGGCTTCTAGTTCAGCCCTTCAGTTTGTGTTGGTCTTGATTGCCTACTGTGTGCTTTCCTTTCAGGCCAGCACAAAGATCAGAGGACAGCTGTGGGGTTGATTTTTCCCCTCCATGTTACATGGGTTCCAGGAATCAAACTAAGGTCATCCAGTTTGTTTTAAGCAAATGTTTTAACCACAACCACAACCGCTAGCCATCTCACTGGCCCATTGTTATCGGTTTTGAGATTGGGTCTCCACTCAGTTACCAAATCTGAATTGCATGCGTGATCCACCAGCTACACTCTTAACCAGTAACTGAGATTATAGGCATGACTTTTTTCATATTCCTACCTCTGACTCCATTCAAGATTCTGGAAACTTAAACCCAGACTTAGCCATCCCTAACCATCAAGACTCCTGTAAAAGCAGACTCATCTCTAGGAACTCTCCAAGACAGGAAAGCAGAAGCATCAGAATCTTGATGCTGTGTGCTAAAATGAGGGAGGTGTCTCTCCCAACCTAAGCTGCTTTCTTTCCATTTAAATAAGCTCATGAAACATCACCTGAGCTCATTCCCAAGAGTTATACAGGTTCTTGCTATTCCATCAGCCTCATAACACACAACAGCAGACTTATCACCTAAGTCAAAACGTGTTTATTTTGTTTCTAAGATTGGGTTTCATTGTGTGTGTTCCTTGCTACACTGGAACTATGGCCTTAAACTACCAGACCTTCCAATTCTCCTGTTTTTACCTCCCAAATGCTGTTTTATGAAGTTCTGGAAATCAGGTTTAAGCCTTTGTACATGCTATATAAAAGTACACTACCAGAGCTACAAACCTTGGATTTATTTATTTTCCTTTGACAGGGTCTCAACTTTATTTTTCCCAAGATAAGTTCTCATTATGTAGCCCTGGCTGTCCTGGAACTTGGTATGTAGACCAGGCTATCCTAGAACTCAGAGATCCACCTGCTTCTGCCTCCCAAGTGCTGAGATAAAGGTCATTATGTCCTTTTAACAGGGTCTCAACTTTCTAGCCAGAGTATGGTCATGCACTTAATATCCTCTTGCCCCCAGTCTCCCAAATATTGGGATTACAGATGTGTGCCACCATATCTGAGCAGGACATGGACTTCTTTGGTTAAGTTTCTTAAGTTTCTGAGTCAGGGTCTCATTATGTAGCGTTAACTGGCCTGAAATTCACTATGTAGATTAGGTTAACCTTGGAAAGGTTACTGCTACTACTTCTGCTGGTATTACAAGTATGCACCACGACATCAAGTGCGTAGAGATGTACTTTGTGACTCCAGGGACATCGACACATGTGTACTCATCTATGCACTGGAACTACCCTACTAGGGTCTACATATTCCTACTGGGACCATAGCCCAGACTGGTGACATCGGAATCTCTGGAAGATCTTTTTCAACAGTTCAAGGAATTCTATTCTGTTCCCAAACTGAGAATCATATCTCTGTACTTTGCTGACTGTTCTTTGTTCCTGTGGACTGAATCCTGTGCTCGGGGCTCTCCTTTTCCTATATCTACCTTTGTCTCACTTTGGGTCTCAAGGGCTATTTCCATTTTCCTGCAATTCAGTTTTCTGGTTTCTCCTCTCTCTGCTTCCTTTAACCACAAGAAACTTGAGAGGTCCTAAAACCCCCTACCTTCACAGGAACAATCATATCCCCTGACCCCAGAGACTTAAAATTTTTTAATACCACCCACCCATAAATCTGCTATCCCAGTTGATTATGCTTTGGAGGTACAGCCCTGACTGATGCGGCATTTGTCACTTTAACAAGGAAGTCCTGTTGAGAGTACAAGTGGTGAAACAAGGCAGATGAAGCAATATAGGAAGACAGATATGTCCTCATAATTGCACCAGCCATATCCTAGGCCTAACTCTTAGAGACTTCTAAGACCCAGAAAAAACCATAAAATCCCCACTGAGGTGCTCTGTTCCTGTGGCTGTCCTTGCTTCTTTGGAGACAAAGCTTGTCAGAACCCCAAAGTGTTAAAACTAAGAGGGAAGAGGGACAATAGGGAAGAGGCTAGTGGCAGCTCTGAACTGTGTGCTTTAGAGATGTGCTTAGGTCTAATGACCTGGCCTTGGGGACAGTAGTAGACAGGCAGGAACTCAAGGAGGTGACAGAAGGCCAACTCCGCCTCCTTCCTCCTCTGCCCTCCTCACCCTGACAGCCCCTACTTGGTGTGTCAGCCTGTGGAACAGAAACCACTGTTACTTCCTCAAGACAGAAGCGTAAGCTCAGAGCCCATTCACCCTGTGGTTCATCACACCCTGAAGCCATGGTGAGTCCTCAAGCCCCCATTGGAAATTCTTCTGGCCAGGTAACAAGGGGGCAGAAGCAGAAACTGGGGAACTATAAATATGCCCCCCAGGAGTAGCCTAGCAGAATAGAGATAGAATAGTCTTGGGAATGAAATGACCCAGGAAAAGATAGGGACTAGCCAAGGCATAGCTTGAGCTCTTGTGTACCAGCTTTGTATTTGTGACTACAAGGCAGTGTGGTGCTGGTTGGGTCTGCATGAAACAATATACCCTCAACCCAGGTCAGCAGCTGGGATATAAGCAGAGGCTTCCTGTGGGATGATTATATGGGTCATGCACCTGCTACACCAGTCCCCATCTCCAGCCAGTCAGTTACCCAAGCTATGCTGTTAAACTCTTCCTTATCTAGTCCTGTGGTCATCTGGAGTTGTTGCCTCAACTCACTTAGACTGGGGTTTCAACAAAGGCATGTCTGACCTCAGGCAAGAATTTGCTTCCTTCCCAGAGATCCTTCTGAGTCCATCTCAAGATGGGTTCACAAGGTTCTGTCCTCTCTGTTCTCCAATCTTCTTTACCCTTGGTGAAGATAGGCTGGGAGTATCTATCAGTATTTCTACCAGCACCTGTGACCTATGGCAGAGAGCCGGTCAGACTTGAGAGCACAGGAGATGTTCTGAACATGTCATATGGTGCCTGTACCCATTTGGAGATTCTGCCTGCTGGTCCTCATGGGGGGTTTCATGAGTCATATCAGGGACTATCAGACCTTATACCCACATCTTAGATAGATGTGTATGAAGCTTAACTTAGACTGGCTGGCCAGCAAGCCCTAGAGGGCCTCCTCTCTTATCCTCTCCAGAGCTAAGGATGACAGGTACTGCTGCTGACTTTTTTATATATGAATACTAGGACTCAGGCTTGCATGACAAGTACTTTGCCTACTGAGCAATCCCTTTAGCCCCCAAAATAAAATTTTAACAGTCTATAGTCAAACTGGATGTGGTGGTACACACCCATAATCCCAGTACTCAGATGGCTGAAGCAGTAAAATTGTGGAATCCCAGACAAGCCTGGGCTACATAGTGAGAAACTGACTCAAAACAAGTAAATAAATAAAGCCAGTGGTGGCACACACCTGTAATCCAAGCACATGGGAGGTGTAGGCAGGAGGTTATCAAGGTTATCTTCAACTCTAAAGCAAGTCTGAGGCCAGCCAGCCCAGGATAAATGAGACCCTGCTTCAAAACACAAATACTGAAAAAAAAAAAAAAAAAACAACAAAGCCCCTCACTACTGGGGAATAGAGCTCACTGCTACAGAGCTTGTTTAGCAAGGTGCTACGTTCCCTCCCTAACACCATGAAAATAAAAACCCTCAAAACAACCTTGTAAAGACAGCATAACTAGTATAAAAAACTTCCTAGGTAATGAGAGACAAAGAAAACAGAAAATGTTAGTGAATATGGGCAACTGGGAAGAGAAAACTGATTTAAAATGGGGTTTTCTCAGAGGTCACCCTCAGGAACATTATGATAAAGACATGGAGGAGGACGAGGAGAGACCAATGCACTGTGTGGTATGCATTACAGACAGAACAAAGGCTATGAGATGGGAAGGATGTTGCTGAGTCATCTAGGGACTGTTTGCTTTCCCTAGATATGAAAACGCGCTGAGAGATTGGGAGCAGACTGGGTAGGAGCTCATTACAGTGATCTGTGGCGGACAGTTCCTCTAACTGGGGTGACAGTGAGAAGTGGTTGAATTCCGGATGTATTTTGAAATCAGAAAAAAAAAAAAAAAAAAAAAAAGGACTGGGGAGAACATAGTGGTCAGGCAGGGGGGCAAAGAAAGATCAAGGGGGGAGCAGTGGCACAAAGGTTGAAGATGCTGGGAAGGTATTGTTGACTGGAAGTACCATGTGAGGGCCATGGGCTAGTGGAGAGGCATAACGAGCTAGGTCCCGTTAGAGGTTAGACACAGCTTAGGTGGAAGAGTCTGGAGGGTATGGGTTCCAGGAACCTGGGACAGTAGTAGTTCTTACCCAAAAAGAGAAGCTAGCTGAGGTTGGGGAAGAACCAATGTTAGATGGGAACCTACGGGAAGAGGAGGTTGATGGGTCTGTGTGCCTATGACCGACTGTTTCTCCATCTGTTTTCTTGTTATGAGACCCTTCCTGAATGACCCATGTCCTTTTAGGGGAGCAATCAGGACTTCAGAAACCTCCAAGCTAAGTTCCAAGCCTCTCAGCCAGAACTTGGAGAACCGTTCAGAAAACCCCCAAAGCCTGAGTTCAACAAACTCCTGAAGAAGTTTCCACAGACTGAGTTAAATGAGCAACCCAAGAAGTCCTCACAGTCTGAGCTCAGTGCAGTGTCCTTGAAACCACTGCAGCTGCAGTTTGCAGACCTCCCCAAGAAGCCCCCACAGCCCGAAGTCCTTAAAAAGTTGCCACAGCCTGATCTAGCCAAGAAGCCTGCACAGGCTGAACTCCCAAGGAAGCCTCTACATCCAGAGTTCGCTGGTCTCAAAAAGCCTTCCCAGGCTGACCTCACAGATCTCAAGCAGCCCTCACAGCCCCAGTTTGCCAGCCTCCCCAAACCCCCCCAGTCTGAATTCCCTAACCTCCCCAAGAAGCTCCCCAAACCTGAGTTTGGAGAGCTCTCCAAGAGATCTCCACAGCTTGAGGCACCCCAGGAGCCTAGTGTACCTGCCCAGAAGTCTGAGCCCAACAATCCTGCCAGGCCTCTAGATCTCAAGCCCAAGAAGTTTTGGCAACTTGAGTCCAATGAGGCCCCTCTGAGGCCCTTGCCATCTGAGTTCAGTGCCTTCCCCAAGAAGCCACTGCAGCCTGAGGCTGTTGGTTTGTCTGGGAAGTCCCTAACACAGTCAGAGTCCATCGAAGTTCCTCAGACATCCCCCTCTAAGCATGGATCCAGTGAGTTTTACTCCCACTCCCCACAGCCTGACATCAGTCCCTTTCCAAAGAACACTGTGCAGTCTCAGTTCAATGAGAATTTTAGGAAGCCTCCATATCTTCAAGCCACTGGTTGCCCTAAGTCCCCAAAACAGCCTATGTTCTATGAGGTCCCCCAGACACCCTCCTGGAAGCCTGAGTCATGTAACCCCCAGTCTCACTCCCCGCAGCCAGACTTCAATGCATTTCCCAAGAAGCATCTACAGCTTCAGTCAAGTGACCTTACCAGAACATCCTCCGAGCCTGAAGTCTGCAAGGTTCCCAAGAAGACTCAGCATCCAGACCCCAATGTGCTTTCTAAGAAGCCCTCACAGCCAGAATTGGGTCACCTTCCTAGAACATCCTCGGAACCTGAGTTCAGCTCACTCCCAAGGAAGCCTCAACATGGCAAGTTCTTCCAGCCTGAGTTCCCCAAGGGTCTGCCTAAAAAGCCCAAGCTTCCTGGTTCAGTGTCCGAAAGCTCCCTGCCCCCTGCTATTGCGGGCTCCAGCCCCCAGCTCCCCCTCAGCCCTGGACTTAGAGTTCCTGGTATACCCCGCTGGAAATCAGAAGACTTCCAAGTCCGGTGCCCACCCCGACGGCGGCCCCTGCCCTCAGCCAGCAGCCTGGGTCACCCCCCAGCCAAGCCCCCACTACCACCTGTCCCCATCAATATCCAAAGCTTCAGGAGAGCTCCTGCAACAGCCACAGGTGAGTTAGGGTAGGTCGCTCATGCAGAGGAAGGTGCTAAATATTTGGGCAGAGCCATTTCCCTTGCTCTTTCTCCACAGCTGTACTGAAAAGAGGCTCTTCTATTGGGACCCACTTCCAAGGCCAACATTCTCAACATATTGCACAGTGAGTATATAAAGAGAGGGGCCAGGCATGGGTGTGAGGCTAAAGAAAGCTCATTTCAAGTATCTTTTTCAGGAACCCGGATGAGATCTATGAATTGTATGATGCTGTGGAGGCCACAGATGACTCTAGTCTCAGCCCCAGAGGCAGAGGTTTGTAGGTGGTCTTGGTGGTTGGCCTGGGCACCCATGAAACATTAATTGCAGAGGCATTCTCTCATGCCCCAGGTTTAAGACCGGAAAGTGATCCAGACTAGAAGGGATGCTGGAGGGTCAGATGGTGAGGAAGGGGAAGCCCAGAGGTACCCAAGTAGACAGGTTTGCTGTTGGTAGAGGCATGGTCCAGTGAGGTGACAAGAGACCTGGACAGCAATGAAAGAATTGGCATGGCATGTTCCCTTTATAAAGCCTAGCACTTATGTGCACGAGACATGGGAGAGTAAGGCATTAGGTTGCAAAGCTGGGTAGTTAATTACAATGCATACCTTTAACTACAGCATTTAGAAGAGGGCAGGATGATCAATCTTGGCTACTTAGCAATCAAGACCAACCTGAATTAGATGAAACCTTGCAAACAAAACCAAAGCAATCCTACCCACCAGGTTCCTTGCAGCTGATCCTAGGAGGATGCCACAGTAAGATGTATCTCTGAAATCAGAAGTTTAGGCTGGCAGTTTGGCAGAAGGTTCTTTTAAGTCAATTCAAGGGGCTCCAGGATTGGTGACTCCATGGCAACATGAGCTTCTATGAGAAAACTGCTGACTCTGCAGCAACGGTCAAGGAAGTTACCCTATTACCAATGAGTTCAAGTATCTAAGACTAGGTCAACCAGTTAATTCTAGCTGAGCTTCCCTTCCCCTGACTGTCTTACTGGGCCTCCGAAGAGGGTACTCTAGGCATTGAAAGGCACTTGCTGGGGCTGGGGATTTAGCTCAGTGGTAGAGCACTTGCCTAGTAAGTGCAAGGCCCTGGGTTCAGTCCTCAGCTCCAAAAAAAAAAAAAAAAAGGCACTTGCTCTCTCCGTCCCAGCTGGAGATCCTCATACCAAGCCAGGTTCCTTCAAATTCTCCTGCCCCTTGCTCCTTCCTGGGTGCCTTTTGTTTGCTTATCATGGTATAACCATGACAATATTTACAATACCTCCTTTAGTCTGTCCATCTGTTTCCTCCCCCTCCCCCCCATCTCTCTCTCTCTTGGTTTTTAGAAATAGGGTTTCTGTGTAACAGCCCTGACCTGTCCTGGAGCTCACTCTGCAGACCAGGGTATCCTTGAACTCGAGATCCAACTACATCCACCTCTGCCTCTGCAGTGCTGGTAGTAGTTCATTACCTTGCCCCTTAATGCTTCCATTGAGAAGATACTCTATGGGTCTTTTTGGGGGTGGGGATGGGGGGTGGTTTGGTTTTTTGATAGGGTGCAGCTTTGCAGAAGCTGGTGAGAGCGAGCCCTGGCTATTGTTTCCAAGGTAAAGAAGGACCTCCCTTTCCTAAATTTAATAAACCACACCCCTGCCCCCCAGTGATTTAGTAACATCCTCCCAGTCTTTATCTACCTTTCTTCAAGATCATCTTTACCAGACTTCTTGGGTTTCTTTCAGTGGAATGTGGTATGAGCCTTCCTCTGGGTACAGAGCCTCTTAAAGGCTATTTTGAGCATTTCAGTGATCTTTCTAGTACCACAGTGGCCCAAAACCTCTAGCTTCTTCCTCCTATACTTGGGTTCCTTTGAAGCATGGCAGCCTCACTCTTTTTTCAGCTGGGCACTAATTGGGGGTGGGGGGGGCGTTTGGCAGGGTTCAGCCTTTCTAGGATATGTGCAGATCAACAGAAAGGGCAGACTGCTAGTGGCCTACTCAGAACAAGCTGTAGGGTAACCCAGGACCACAGGACCCAGTAGTATCACAGTCAAGTTTGCTTCTGAGACCACACAAGGCTGAGGCTGATAATGAGAAAAGCGGGTGCAGTACAGGTTCTAGGTAGGAACCAGGTATTTGCCTGGAGAGTGGAGATCAAGTGGTACACACAGACACCCCCTCTGTGGACTGTTCATCAGAAAAGACTGGTAGTCTGAAATGTCCAATGACATTTGGGTCATTAACAAAAATGAGGCTTTTGATTCAGACCCTCACTCAGTCAGGCTTAAAGAGGTTGTCATGCAAACTCTGCCAACAGTTGGACTCACTATGGAAGCCTGGCTTACTGCTGGGAAGTAGTACAAGTTAGCCATCCAGAAATTGGCCATTCAGCCTCAGCAGCAGAAGGTTCAGACTAAGAACACCCAGGATGCTCCTCCTCAGGGGTAAGCACTGGATGCCATAAGAGAATGTGTTTTTAGCTCTGAATCCAAAATCTTATTATAACTTCCAACATATTCTGAGAGGCAGAAACAAAATGGCTCCCAGAACCTACAACTTGTAGCCACACCTTTAATCCCAGCACTCAAGTTGTCGGAAGTAGATAGATCTGAATTCAGGGTTGCCTAGTCTACATAACAGCAAAAAAGCCTACAAATCCATCCCACCTCTACAATTTTACTAGCTGGGTAGCCTTAGACAGCTGACCAACTTCTCAGCCTTTATTTTCTTCACCAAAGTGAACCTTACCCACAAGAACTGATGAGCCGAGAAAAGTGGTTGAGGTTCAGGTAATCACTGAGAACCCAGAGCCAGCAGGATCATCTCACCAGTCACTACGGTAGAGGCATACAGCAGGGGGCCTTCATACTGACTCTGTTCCTGACTCTGTCCAATGCACTCAGATGAAAGGCAGTCTACCCAGCAAGCCACCAGATGGCCTCAAAAGGAGCCAGAGCTCAGGTACACAAGGCAAATGGGGTGTTACGGTGTTGGGCTGAGCTCCGGTCCTCTGATGGGGATACTTCTTGCTCATAAATACCCCGTTACCTGGGTCTTTTAGGAAGGCAGCCACACAGCCCCAGCAGCTGCCAGCCACAGACCCCAAGCTGCAGAAACAGATCAGGAAGGCAGAAAAAGCTGAGAGAGAGTTTAGAAAGAAGTTCAAGGTAAGAACATGGGGAAGAGAATGGGTTCTGGGAAGACTGGTAACCAGGCCCAGGACATCCATCCCAAGGAAGAAACCAAGAAACAGCAGAAGTTAACATGATGTTCTCCAAGTTTGAAGGTGAGATTGTAATTCACACAAAGATGATGATTGACCCCAATGCCAAGACCCGGCGTGGGGGTGGCAAGCACCTGGGCATCCGGCGTGGAGAGATCCTAGAGGTGATTGAATTCACTAACAAGGATGAGATGCTCTGCCGGGACCCCAAGGGCAAGTGTAAGTATGCTTAGCTTACAGCCAGAGAGATAGGAGTAAGGGGTGCCAGGGCCGAGAATCCACTCTACCCATTCTCTCCTGCAGATGGCTATGTGCCCAGAACTGCATTGTTGCCCTTGTAAGTGTTGGTCCTTCCTGGGGGGAGTGGGGTACACCAGGGTTGGCCTCTGCTGACTCTATTATGCTCTCTCTGCCAGGGAAACTGAAGTATATGATGACGTCAGCTTTGGGGGTATGTACCATTGTAGTCCCATAGAGATGCTTTGTATCATCCCTGTGGCACAGGGTCACTTAAAATTCATCCTTCTTTGCAGACCCTCTGGACACGCAACCATTTCCTCAGGGACAGTATGGCAGATAAGTGGGTTCCAGGACCAACAGTCCAGCCACTGCTCACTCAGGAGCCCCGGATCCCAGCCTGGCAAACAGACACCCAAAGGAATGTGCTTACATAAAGTCCTCTTTAAATATCCTGGTCTCTGGTCTTTTCTCCCTTTCCTGACTGGCACACACAGTAGAACACATGCATATATATGTCTGGCACCAAAGGTGAAGGGGAAAAAAAATCAGCTACCCTCCTAATTGAAAGGAGCTGATGAAAGGATACATCCACACACAACTTGAATGACTTAGTAGCTGCACCACACTTGAAAGCTTCCTGTAGGCTGCAAGCATCTGTGTTTCTGAGTGAGTGAGTCTATGATGACCCATCACTGGTGGTGCTCCAGCCTAGCAAGACATCCGTATGAAGTATGTCCCAAACAGTGACATTCTCAGTGGGCTTGAACAAAGAAAACCCAAAGTGAAGTGAGCTGGGACTCAGAATAAAGCCAAAGGATGACTTTCAGGATTGCTGTAAGATATTTCAGGGTTGCTAATTCACACCTAGAAAAATGACAACCTTCTAGAATCTTTACTAATAGTGTTCCTAGTATAACCAGGTCCTCTCTTCAAACCCTGGGGCCCACAGACAAGCAACCATGAGGGTGAGATCCCTGGTGTTGACAGCTTTGAGGAAGAAGGAAGTGCAAGCTGCCCCGCTCTGCAGACCTCAAATGGCCACCTCTACAGAAACAGACAAAAATACAAAAAGGCAAGCCACTTTCAGGAACTGGTATTTATTATCAAAGTCATATTCGATGTCAACAAGATGCCACAACTACAAAAAAAATTGCGCACATTGCAATCTCAATGCAAACAGTCAAATGGAACCCCAATCATTAAAAAATTAATTCAAATTACCCCAAAAAGCAACTGAATTTTTTAAACATCTTTATACATCCAGCCAACAAATTAAAATGGTTAACAAGAAAAAATACAAATTCAGAGGTCTGGTACTGATGTTTAAAAAAGGCAACTGCTTAAGCGTTTCTATCAATTCGAACATCAATCTCTCGGCCACTCAGCTTCATGCCATTCATCATCCGGCAGGCTCTCTCAGCCACCTCTGGAGACTCAAACTTAACCACACCGCACCCCTTGGACTTTCCGTTCTCCATCTTGATGTCGGCGTACAGCACGTGGCCTGGCACAGGGAGGGAAGAAGAGACCACACGCATCAGGCAAACCCAGAGCTCAGCCTCAGTCTGGGCTCCACTCAGTCCAGATCACCTGTTGGATTTCGGTGACAAGAGTCAAAAAGGAGAGACCCTTGCATATGAAGTGAATGCTCAGAACACCACGTATGGCGGCGCCAGCAACTACAGCCCCCTCCACTACATTGCCATTGTTCTCCAAGCATGACAACAACTTAACCTGCTGTGAAGAACCTGCAAAATGGCTTCAAATATTTGTGGTTATGCTCCAGCAAGTTACAGAGAGAGGGGACTATGGAGACAACCTTAGAGTAGAACTCTTAAGGGTGATTGCTGAATAAAACCATCTTGTCACAAGGCCATTACCAATACGATGGTTCTATACTGCCCCAATGTAAGGCAGGTATACTCGGTGAGTAGCTTATGGACCTATATGATTATTATGTACCCAGGTATGCGTCAAGCACAAAAGAAATGGGTCTATAATAAATAGATTAAGAGTCACAGACACACATTAGTGCTGTTAGGGCCCACAATTCTAGTGCTACTAATGGCTTGGGGAGAGATGACATTCCACTGGCTTCTCATGATAAAGTTCTGAAAGATATTAAGTAGAAATTCATCAAAATAAACATTCCTCCCAAAGTTGGACACAATGGTACCTGCAAATCTTAGTACTTGGGAGACTAAAGCAAGATTTTGCATTCTAGGCCAACATGGAGCTACCTGGCAAGGTCCAGGCTCAAAAGGGAATGACAAGACAGAAGAAAAAGAGGGAAGACAGAAAGAAAAATGGAAAGGTGTCTCACCTGTAATCCCAGCCCTTGGGAGTTGGAGGTAGAGGAATCAAGAGTTCAAGGTAACTAAAGATGCAGCTCAGTGGGCATAGTGCTTTGCCTAGCATGCATAAAACCCCTGGTTTGAGCCCCAGCATTTGTACAAACCAGGCAGGGTGGCACACCTCTGTAATCCCAGCATTCAGGAAGTAGAAGTAAGAAGACTACAAGTTCAAGATTATTTTCAGCTATATAGTAAGGGTCCATCTGAGTTTTAAGAGACCCAATCTATACTACCACTCCTAAACGCCCCGACCTCCAAAAAAACCAACTAGAATTTAAGGTCATACTTGGCTACATAAAGTCTTTGGAACCTCTCTCTCTCTCTCTCTCTCTCTCTCTCTCTCTCTCTCTCTCTCAAAAAAAAAAAAAAAAAAAAAAAAAAAGTAAAGGAGCAGAGGGAATTTTCTGGCAGGAAAGCACTTATGTTCAAGGGCGGGCGCGCGCGCGCGGGGATGGGGGATGGAACCAAGTTTCTAGAACCTTTTGAATTTGCATTTTCTCAGAAGTAGGGAGAGCGACACATTCCATTCCCAGTTTTTGGAATATCTAGTTACAATATTGACTGTGGTGAAAATTACAATTCAGAGAATCATAGAAACAGACAAGAAGGTTGGCTTTGACTCTACTGCTTATCCTAAAGAATCAGGAAAAGCACTAAGAACACTGGAACGTGAGCCATTTCTGCATGAAGAAATGAGAAACAGGTGTCTTGACCCAGCAGCCACCCACACCTTGGTTTAGTTGAGAAGGTGCAATGAGAGCAGGGGAAGACTGCATCTCGGTCACTGAAGAAGCTTTCCAGAAGAAAGGTTGTCTTGTGTTAAGAATCCACAACCAGAGACTTTCACCCCACACTGTGTGCCCAGATCTACAACTACTGAGCATGAGTTCTCTGAGGAACCTATGAGCTTAATGGGGGAAAGCAATTTTTCTTGAATATACTTTTTTCCTCTTACAAGATTCTGAACTTAGGAACACTGCTTCGCTGACTCTTATGTAAAAAGATGACAATATGGCTTCCTCTCAGAAACTCTGAAAAAGCAGAAGTGGTGGCATTTACCTATAGTTCCAGCAAATGCAAGGCAGAGGCAAGAGAATCATGAGTTCAGGCTAGGTTATAAAGTCAGAGAGTCTAGTTCAAAAGACTAACTAGAAAAGAACTGCAAGGATGAAAGGAGCAAATAGCATGACACATCCCAGGACACCCAACACCTGCCTGTATACCTGCAGAGGTAGAACAATGGCAAGGCCCATGGATGCTCTAGAGCCCATGGACAGTGGTTAAGACTAGAAGAGAAGCTTCACTGCTCCAACTCAACAGCATCACCAACAAGCCACAACACAGGAAAGCACAGAGAGCCTATCTTAAACAGACACTTACCACATTCATTGAATTTGTCCTTTAGCATCTTCCATGTAAAATCAAATGGGAGCTGAGGAAAAAAGAGGCAGACTAATCTGTGATAAAACAAAGTCTTAATGTACAAACACTACAATAGATACGAGAATATGACCTGAAGGTACTTGGGCTGGGTATAATGTGATTTGCCTAGTATATGTACAGCCCTAGATTCAATCTCCAGTAATCCCTCCAACTCCAATTAAAAAAAATCCTCATTTCCTGACCTCTGTAAGATAATCAGCAGGGAACAAAACAAGTCTATCTAGAATTAGGCTATTAAGTGGCACAACTCACAATTTGGTGACAAAATGTAATTCATGCACAGCTACCTTTCCCGGAATTACTGTGCCAAGACTGGAGTGCTCCTTAAGCCAAGGGATCAGAAACCACAAACCTTTTAGAGCTCAGTCAATTCCTCACCTGGCATACCACAGGCAAATGCCAGACTATTGTATTTGTTTCTTTGTTATTTTAGAGATGGTGTCTAACTTGGTAGCTCTTGTTAGACTGGACCTCAGAGTGTCACCTCACCTCCGCCTCTAGAGTGCTGGGATTAAAGGAGTGGGCCACCATGCCTGGCACTGGGACTACTGCTATTCCAGTAACCCTTCAACCTCCTGCCCAACTCTGGAGATGGGCAAGCGGTTTCCCCATACTGCCCAGTTCTCCCTTCATCAGACTTTCCTCTCTGGTCTACACCATTCTGTCCACTGACCTCCCCACCACTTCATTCATATCAACACAGGAATTCCACTAAAGAACCACTTACATTTCTCACAAATATCTGGCAGGCCTTCCTGGCTACTCCAGGTGCATGGCCTCCAGCTCCGCCAAAGGAACCTGCGAAGCTTCCTCCAAAGTTGCCCCGCTCCATCTCAATGGCTCGGTCAAAACTAGCACCGCCGGCGCCACCCATGGCCAGGCCCATTCGCTCAATACCAGCGCCCAATGCTGGGCCCATGGCAGGGCCCATCCGTTCCAGGCTGTTGGCGCCCATTCGTTCCAGGCCCATGCGCTCAAGACTGTTGGCTCCCATGCGCTCAAGGCCCATGCGCTCCAGGTTGTTGGCGCCCATGCGCTCCAGGCCGGTGGCCATACGATCCATCACAGGACCCATGCGCTCCAGGCCGGCCCCCATGCCTGTGGGCACCATTCGATCCATGCTTAGGCCCATTCGCTCAATGGCAGGACCCATGCGCTCTACACCAGAGCCCATGCGCTCAATGGTTTGGCCCACACGGTCAATGGGTGCGGCCATGCGCTCCAGGCCGAAGCCCATACCGGCACCCATGCGCTCCACACCAGAACCAATGCGTTCCATGGTCTGGCCCATGCGCTCAATACTGGAGGCCATGTGGTCAAGGCCTAGTGGGCCCATGCGCTCGATGCCGGAGCCCATGCGCTCAACTGAGCCCATGCGGTCCATGACCAGGCCCATACGCTCAATCTCAGAGCCCACTCGATCCATGCCATGGCCTAAGCCTGCGCCCATGCGCTCCATGCCAGCACCGCTAATGCGGTCAATGCCAGGGCCCATCCTTTCGATCCCAGGGACACTGCCTCCAGCTCCACCTGAAACAGGAATAAAATAAAATAATAAAAGGCACAAGTGGAAGTCAGGGACTTGTGTAGATGTTCATATACTAATGTATGCCAGGCTGGGCACTTCAGATCCTAAGTTCAACCACAAATCAGCAAGTCATACTCAAAGTAATTTACGATTAAACAACTCTCAAAAATTAGCATTGAAATCCACACAATGATCCTTTCCACTACATAACAAAGGTAAAGTTTTTAAAGTAAAATTTAGAAGGAATAAAATTTCATCTCCATACTGGTACCTGTGACAAGCTATAAGTAATCACACTTCATTTCTTAAAAAAAAAACAAAACTGTAATTTCCCCAGCAGCAGACATTGAGAATGCTCTTTAAAAGAAGCATGGAAAACTTCATACTCAGGGATAACTGACAGGGAATTACATGGAGACAATTCACAGTCACTTACAACCTTCATCCTCTCTTAACTTCTCCCTCTTAAAATGCCCTGCTGATGGCTACTCTGGCTGCACTTTCAGGGCATAAAATGATTACACATTCATGTAAGCAAAAAGTAAAACAAAAATATTCATATAGACCCCCAATGTACACAAGCACACAAACTGGTCATTTTCTATAACCTTTCCTTCTATAAGGAAAATTGATAGCTATTTTATTGCTTTGGAAGTAAGATGCTGCCAGCATGGTAAGTTCAGTTCTGGAAGAGGCTAAGGGTCAGAGACTAATGCACAATGACTCTTATCCGTAAAAACACAGACAGGACAGGAAAGGTCTGACTCCATCACCAAGGCCAAGACGCCACCAACTTCACCAAGCAGAGCTCAAAACTGAAGTTTCATATTACCCACTTCTCAGCCCACAGCTAGCCTCCTACTGACACAAGGTGCAAATTCAACAAGAGATTACCCAGCAATTTTTCTAACAGTGTGACCTGGCCAAAACTGTGTGACCTGGCATAAATCAACTCACCTTTCTGTGCCCACTTCTGTGGCTGAAATGCAATACACTGATTGGCAAAATCCAAGCACAACTTCAAGAATGTTAGCATTTCAGAACAGAAATACCTCACAAAGCTCATTTCTTTATATTTGCAGGATGAAAAAAGTTGTTGGCTCAACACATAATATAGTAATAATGCTGGCAGCCACATGCCCACAGCAGCAGAACCAGGAATAAACTTAGCAATGATCAAACAGAAATTCCTGGCAAGTGGGCTGCCAAGAAAAGACGGAAGGGAAAAGGGGGGTGGAGGGGAGGTGAGCCTTAAAAAGGTAAGGTTAGGGCTGGAGAGCTGGCTCTGCAGTTAAGAGCACTTATTACTCTTGCAAAGTACCAGAATTCATCCAGTTCAGTTCAGAACCCACACCTCATAACTTTACGACTACTTGTAGTGCCAACTCAAAAGAGGTCTGCCGCTTCTGGTCTCTATGGCGTGTGCGCACACACACACACACACACACACACACACACACACACACACACACACACGCACGCACGCACGCACGCACATTTAATTCTAAGTGCTCATAAAACTATCATGGAAGAACATACAATAAAATGTTTGCAGTACTCAATGTACATGCAGGTTTCAACAAACATTTGTCATGCATTAGGTGGTGCACTTTTCAGTTTTTTTTTTTTTTACGGGGTTGGGGATTTAGCTCAGTGGTTGAGCACTTGCCTAGGAAGCGCAAGGCCCTGGGTTCGGTTCCCAGCTCGAAAAAAAGAACCCCCCCAAAAAGACTTTTAGCCCCCCTGTAGGTGAGTTTGTCACTTGTCATAAGCCACACAGTTAGGAAAAGGCAGCAATTGATACCACCCTGGGTCATCTGTGTCAGAGCCCATGTTTGTCACATTACTGTTGACTTCTCATTAAGTACTTGTTCTAACAACAACAACAACAACACAGAGAACAAACAGCTAAGTGATTCCTACCTCCTCCTTGCTTTGCAATGATCTCTCCTCTCTTCAGTGCATTACTTAGGATTTCTAAGGAAATCAGGAAGAAAACATAATTAGCCAAATATTTTTGTAACAGAAACCTGCTCATTATGTTCTAAAAGTATACATAGATTTTAAGAAAAAGGGGGACGGATTTGAGAAACATACATAAAACAACATCATGCTAGGACTCCTTATAGCTTTAGCATGAGGCCCAGTTTACAGGGGTGCCTGCAAATTTGTCCAGCAAAGAGGACAAAACTTCAACCTTGCTCAGTAGCAGTTTTCTAAAGGTGGTCTAGACACACTTAGTATTGAGGCTTCCTTAGTAGGCAGGAAACCAAGGGTTCTCCAGGTGTCCTGGAGCCTGCATGGACTTTTCTCCGCATCACAAGTCAAGGTATCTGTACAGAATAGGAGGTGAGACCATCAGCACCCACTGAGTAGGCAGTATGTGATGGTGACAAAGGAGAATTATTTCCCTGCCCACTGTCCCATCGAGAAAATGTTGCTTGCTGGCCAATGGCTCATACCAGCCTCAGGTTTGCTACTGCTTTAGAAATTCAAAGCTTTAGCTTCTATCATGTGAGAACACATCTACTAGCAGAAAATGGGTCCTTAAATTACATCAAATTTGCTAGCTGGACTTCCAAGCAGTCATAAGGGTTTGCAAATGAGCCCACAGGGGAAATCTTTATGAAATGACATACACAAGCAGATCCACTTTCTGTGGCCATCTTTTAGGACTACATGCTTATGCCTATGCCATGCTCTATGCCGTCGTGCAGCCATAGCAATCTTAAAAGAGTATATTTGCCAATGGCAGGCATCTAATGGCCCAGAAAGAATGCCATCCATGTAACCTTTGCCCCTCCTGAGGTCCAGAGCTGTTCCTACAGACTCTGGTTATCTCCTCTTAGTTGGGAAACACTGTGTATGGTATTTAAAAGGGAGTAGGTGACTTTAGGCAAATCACACTCGGTCATCATCTTTGCAGGAATGCATAATGGGTAGTATTTGCAAGGAATAGAGAGAAGATTCTTAAATGTACCCTGCTTGCTGATAAAGAAGTAGAATAATCATCATCCTGGGCATGTGGGAAAATAAAGGGGAGAATGAATGGCTACTTGGCTCCCAACTTAAGCACAGACCTAGCAAGCTTGGGGGATGTGAGCTAAGGACCCAGTTCCACAGGGCCTGGTTGATAGAAGACATTCCTGTTATTGTTTTGGAGACAAAAAGTAAACTTAGTGTGGTGCTATGAAGTGTGTCAGTCAGAATAAAAACCTCATACTGCTGTGTTGTTCCAGGGCATTGTATACAGGTCCACCTGTGTTGACCTAACAAGAATGAAGTTGAGACTTGCCTACCAGAAAAGGCAAGGTACCCAAGAAAGCTAGGTGCTTCTGTGTCAACATCCTGAACAAAAAGAGCATGGCCTTAAAAAAGAAGGAAAAAAGACCCTGCCTTGGCCTTGGCCTCTGTATGCTCCAGCACTCTTGTTTCCTAGCTGTCCCCAAATGGAGATTGTTGCAAGCCTTTGTGATTAATAATTTGTATTACAATGGATACCTAAGTATTGTTATTACACATTTTTCCCCCACTGTAGCTGGAAATCAACACTGCTTCTTAGGCAACAAAATACACAGAAAATGGAAGCTCTTTATCAAGAGTCAGTATTAATCTGAAAATGCTCAACCTTGCTACATGGACACCTGAGACGCATTTTAGCACTTGTCTGGATTTCACAGAACACTGACGCTTACTAAGAATGCCTACAACAGGAATGTCTTATCATTAAAGTTTTGCTCACTGTCCTTCTAATGTGTGCTTGAGGTCATCAGGTCATAAAAAAATCTAGGAAAACAGAACTAATTAGAAGGAAGAGGGCTTTCAAAAGAAATGATGAAACTTCCTGGAAACTAAAGTTTCTTGATAGTTTGTTTTTTAAGAGATTTGTAGACTTAGAAACTGGGTGGTGGTGGTGGCATACATCTTTAATCCCAACACTATGGAAGAGGAGGCAGATCTCTGTAGTTCAAGGCCAGTCTGGGCCAGACAGAGAAATCCTGTCTAGGAAAAATTAAAATATAACAAAAAAAAAGTATCTATAAAGCAAAATAAACAAACAAAAAAAGCACAAACAACTTGCATGCCACAGCTGTGTTCTATTTCTTACTTTGTAAAATAACCATTTTAACATTTGATAAAGCATGTATACATGAAAATATTTATTGAGAAAATATTCATTTTATTACCTTCCTTGTACTTTACAAGTAGGGAAGTTTTACCTTTTATGTCATATAATAAAAGGACATCTTTGAAAAGGAAAATAATCCCTCCTCACCCCACCCTCCCAAACTTGCATTTCTCCAGTCTTTTTTGTTTGTTTTTTTTGTTTTTTGAGACAGGTTTTTATGTAGCCTTTTGGCTGTCCTGGAACTAAGAGATCCAACTACCTCTGACTCCTGAGTGAGAGGAGCATACATTCTCCTCAGTCTTTTGCTATGTAGGAAAATATACTCAATAAATTTAAACTTTCTATAGATATTCATAGACAGCTCCCCTCACCACCCCACCTCCATGCAGATGCCCCAACTAACTCTGTACCAAGTCTCTGGGCCTCCAAGTCATTGACTTCAATTGTTCCTTTATCCTGTCTCCCTACATTTTTGCTTTGAGCATAGCTTATCTACTGGTTGTAAAGAGCAATCCTTTCTAGGTCTTAGCATATTGCATGTGCTGCTGATATAGCAACTTGGCCAAGGTCACATGCCTGGCAAACATGATCCAAAGGCTGCCCAAACCGAATACCTTCTATCCATTTGTTCTTTATACCACTGTTAACACTGCTGAGAGTTATTTGCCATCCTATCCGTTACAATGTCTTAAAAATGTTGAAGTTCTGTAAGAGACAGGCCAAACACATTTAATACCTGCCTAAGATGGTCTTCACGGGGCTGGGGAGATGGCTCAGTGGTTAAGGACAGACAAACTGGGCTTGATTCCTAGCACCCACATAGGCTCAGAACAGTCTGACCTCAAAGGCAACAGGCATGCTTACGATGCACATACATACACAGGCATATTCATAAAATAAAATTCATTTAAAAAAAAGTCTTGGGCTGGAGAGATGGCTCAGTGGTTAAGAGCACCAACTGGGGCTGGAGAGATGGCTCAGTGGTTAAGAGTACCCAACTGCTCTTCCAGAGGTCATGAGTTCAATTCCCAGCAACCACATGGTGGCTCACAACCATCTGTAAAGAGATCTGATGCCCTCTTCTGGTGTATCTGAAGACAGCTACAGTGTACTTATATATAATAAATAAATAAATCTTTAAAAAAAAAAAAAGAGCACTAACTGCCCTTCTGGTGGTCCTGAGTTCAATTCCCAGCAACCAAATGGTGGCTCACAACCATCTGTAGTGGGATCTGACGCCCTCTTCTGGTGAGTCTGAAGACAGGTATAGTGTACTTACATATGTAAAGTAAATAAATATTAAAAAAAAAAAAAGTCATGTATGACCCCTACCTCCATCTACTTTATACCTGTACATATACATCCACCTCTCTCATGCAAGATTCAAATGTGCATCACTTTGCTTTCCGCCTCTACTGAAAAGTCATAGGAAAATCTAGTAGTATTGGATAGACAGGGGAGTATAAATCCATGGTATGCTTGTCTGGCATGCCTGAGGCACAGGGTTCAATGTCCAGCCGAAGGGGGAATAAAAACAGTATTATTTCACTCCTTGGGAATATCAGGCAAATTGGTATTGTATAATATATACCTTTTAGTGTATAACTGTAAGTTTGCTTGCATACAGCTCACACTTATCCTTTCAAGGAAGTAAACAATTAGAGATATGGAAGTTAGGCTGGGTTAGAATTTTTACATTTGTTTGTTTAGACGTGCTGCCTATGGGAAAGTGCACATGCCAAGTTGCCAAGGACAACTTGTAGAATTCAAGTTTTCTTCTTCAACCATGTGGATTCTTGAGACTAAACCCAGTTCAGTGGAAATGTAAACCTATCTCTGCATTACTCACAATGTAGCTTTCCTGTATCTCTTCACCACCATCTATCTATATTAAGAATCAGAGAAAAGGTAACAAAACCTACACATAGCTCTGTGTACTCTGGAGGCTGGATGGTGCAATCCTCAAAAACACCTTAGAAGATGCTAGCCTGCCACATACTGCTTGAACACATTACTAAAGAACAAAAACAAAGCAAAAAATAACCAAAACGTGAAATAAAACAAAACAGCACAAATTCTTAATGACTCTTATGACTTAATCTTAATGACTTAGGGAACAGTACTAGCAGCTTTTCAGCAAGTAGAAATCAAACTTCTTTTGGCACAGAGAGGATTTTTAAAAGCAAAGACATCAAGTTTCTCAGCACAGGGGGTACCACCATGCTAGAGGTGATCCTAAAAGACAGGATGTAGGCATGATGAAGAGGTGAGTTCTAGAGAAAGGCTGAATTCCATACCCCAGCATCGCTAATTAGTAGCCATATGACCCCTAGTTTCTGACAAAATGAGGGTAACAACACCTACTCATGTGATTCTTAGAAGGACTGAATGTAGTGATATTGGTTGTTCTGTTTCTAAAATATATGTTGGTTAATACTTAAATGTGAAGACGATACTGTTTCACTTTTGGACCATCACACTGGCACCAAGACCTTTTGATATCTCCCATTCTAATTTATGTACTGAAGAAATCTATATCTAATTATGGTTGTCTTAGGAATCAAGTCAGGTGTTTTAAATCTGAGCATATAAGAATGAATCATAGCCATGCAGGTGGCCTATGTCTTAATACCAGTACTTGGAAGGCAGAGGCAGGTGGATCTCTGAGTTTGAGGCCATCATGGTCTACATAGAGAGTGCTAGGACAGCCAGGGCTGTCTCAAAAAGAAAGCCTGTCTCAAAAAAACAATAAAAACAGGAGGAGAAAGAGGGGAATGATTCTCTTCACCTAATAAATACTGCATGACTTACTGTTGCAAGATTTACAAACACCTGCGGTGGGATTTACCTTATTACCAGATATGTAGTAGCCTAATGCATTCTGGACAAACTTTGTCTTCTCAAATAATGAGATCTCATTAACTAATGCAAGTAGATGCAAGGATGAATCCATCCCTAAGTTGTTCAAGCCAAATATACAGAAGACAGTTATCTGAAGTCTTATCACAACTAATCTGACTTCCATCAAGTAACTCTTGGGTGACTCAAAACCCCACAGATTAGAGAAAGCACCACTGATTTCTATTAAAGATGGTCCAATCCTGTATTATAATTCATATCTACATAAGGCCAAGTATTCGTGTGTACATAAGGCCAAGTAAACTAAAAGGCTAACAAGCTGATGTGGTCAGCATTACAGGCTTGATGCTCTGAAGTTACCTGAGGTTTTGGAACCTCTTCTGTACTTGCAAACAGATGGCCTTATTTTGTCAACTAGGCAAACAACACCCAAGAACAGGTCAAAGCTGTGTTTCAGGATGAATGACATCTCCAATGCAGTGAAGCAAGGTGTATGTAACCCCCTTGTAATTAGTATCATTAGGAGATTTAATTCTTTCCAATAGTCAAGTGTGATTCCTTGGGCATACTGACTGAGAGAAAGGTCTTGTCATGAGCAGAGAAACTGTAAGACTTCATTAGCAGTTACAGGATGAATGGTCTACCATGGGCCAAGTCAGGCATGCATTTACCCACTTCTCCTTTTCTGACCTCAGGCCCAGGAGCTCCAGGGCTCAGGTCTAGAAATTACTGTAACCCTATGATTGAATGAACCTGGGAAAAAATATACCCGTTGAATTTATGTCTACATAAGGCCAAGTAAACCAAAACAAGGCCAGCAAGTTGGCATCAACATACTGTTAATCTTGTAATATAAGCATTATCACCATAAGGTTGAAAGGGATATTATAATGTGTTACATAACTGGATTTATAAATAATTTTTCCACATTTTGGAGTAATCAGGGTAACAAATAAAAATAAAATGTACCAGTTTAGCATTCTGTGCCAAGAGCATTTTGGAAGGCATTCTTTAAAAAACTATCATTATTATTTGCGCATGTGTATGCGGTTAAGGGGGTGGGGGAGAACAGACACGCAGAACCTGCAGAGATCAACTTAGGTGTCAGGTTCCCTGGAACTGGAATACGGACAGTTGTGAGTCATCATGTGGGTGCTAGTAATTGAACCTGAGTCCACTACATGAGTTGTGTATATACTCTTAAAAGGTTGAAATCTCTCTCCAGTCCTGGAAAATGTTTTTGAACGCTGAAGGCAGTAAAGAAATTTGAAATTTTTACTACTCAAGTAGTAAGGGGGTTTGATACATTGGCTACCTTCAAAGTCTTAAGTGAATTAGGTTTTTTAGCAGTTTCAAAGGTATGTGATTAAGTGGAAAGACAGAAGTAGGACATCACTCACAGTAGGCTTACAAACAACAAGAAGAATCCCTCGGCTATCAAAGGGTAGACAAGTCACAAGCAGGAGGGAATCCCATTCTTACCATTTATCCGGCCCATGTTCATCCCGGATCCAAATCGCCCCATGTTTTCCATACCACCACCAAAGGGTCCTTCCATGCCTATAAGAAAAGTATTTAATGTCATCCCAACAAACCTGCTCACATTCTTCAGGCAAGGAAAACTTTATATTTCACTTTTGACATTATGTTATGAATATACAAAGTTTTAGAGCTTTTGGGTAAAGAAAAGATTTGATTTCCTTTTTTAAAACATGGCTTGATTCGACCCCTTCGTGAATACACAAGCAAGAATACAGAGAGAGAAAGCAATCTGCCCAAGGTCACAGAGCTAGTTAGTAAGAAACCCAGAACCAAGGCAACAACAAATAACCACTGGAATAATATACAAATAAAATCAAGTAATTCTTAAGACTTCTAGAAACCAAAGGAAGATACCACACAGGGTTTTGAAAACAAGGAAAATGGGGGGAAACACTTTGATTACATTATTTTAAATTTCTTACCTCCGATTTTATTTATTCCAAATCCTATGCCTTCCATTCCCATTCCTTTAAAAGAGAAAGTCAATGCAAACAAACTTTATGTCAAAACAATAATGCTTAACTTTAAAAGCACAAATTCCAAACCAATACATTAAAAAAAACTTTGATGTTATTATATTTCAAAGGTGGGGGTATCCACTATCTTAACTGTCAAGATTGTATTTCAAGCAAAAGCTTTTAACAGAGTAAGTTTAAATGTAGATTAAAACTAGAGCCCATGTAATCTTATTAAATGACCAAGCCAGACATTAAATATAAAATATAACAATCAGACACAAACTATGTAAAGTCGCTTTTTAAAATGTTACAGAACAGAAAGAGATGATTTTAAAACCCTATTAAAAGCAAAAATTAAATAATAATAATAATAATAATAATAATAATAATAATAAAGCAGTTTCTAAACCATACATGCTCCCTCCACCATTCCCAATCAAATAAAGTGTGTTGAGGTTGGTAGAGCCATGAGATCAGGGATATGTAAGAGTGACAGTGCTAAGGCAAAGCATCCAAATAACCATTTCAAATGATTCTATGAAAAGTCCAAGTCTATATCCAAAAGAATGAAATATGCCTTAATAGCACAGAAATATAGTACTCAGAAACTTAAAAAACACACATAGCTAAGCTTTTACTCATTCTATTTTTCTTGTCTTCTGAACAAAAACTCTCAATTTTTCCTTGTAATCCATGAGTTTTGTCATTCATAAAAGCTTTCAAATTCCTTTTATTTTACCAAAATGCTCATACTATAGAAAAAAGTTATGTCAACATCAGGTGCAAAATAGTCTTCTTAACAGGCTTAAAGCACCAATGGTAGAGCTGTGGGTCCTACAGTCAGTGGGCTGGCTGCACTGTTACCCAGTGTGACCTTGGGTGAGATCAACTCTCTACCTTGCTTCCTTTTAGTAAATGGTCTATGTCTGCTCAAAAGTCATCATGACTAAGATGAAGAGGCACAGTGGCTTAAAAAAAAAAAAAAAAAAAAAAGTCAACTCAAAACAATGCTGCTTTTGTGCACATGAGGATGAAACAAAAATGAGATTTTGTCCCAATTGCATTAATCCTATTTGAAAATCTCCAGATAGAACTGACCACCTAATAGTGGCTTTTAAAAAATTCAATTTTCCCCAGTTATTCCCACTACAATTCTCACCTGCAGGTCCTAGGTTTCCCATTCCAATGCCTTTGTTCAAGTGGTTGGCATCAATAGGCTGCCCTCCAGGTCCTAACCCCATACCGATACCACCAAGTCCATCTGAAAGAAGCAGAGAAAGTCAAGAATGTGGCTTCCCTTTCTGAAAACACGGGATCCTCAGAGGCAAGACACTGGTATATTCTGGCTGCCATGCTTCATCCCTAGACCAAGCAAGCCTGACTTGACTTTAACACTTATACACCTGCATATCTTTGAGTGTCCCTCTTTATACACGTACAGCTTTTTACATACAGTCAGACTGGAGCATATAATATGTACCTATATAACAAGGGCAGCTACAAAGTCAGTTTGCAGGCTGGCAAGACTCAAGGGTTACGCCCAATCCTGAACTCTACCTCCAGAACCTATGGTAGAGAAAGCTGGTAGATTCCAGTTGTTCTATGCCCTTCAGGCACCTGTACATTTACACAGACATACACATACAAAATGAGTGTATGAAAGAAACAAATACAATAATATAGTACCACTATGTAGCCCTCTCTGCCCTCAAACTTACAAAGATCCACATGACCCTTCCCTGAGTATTGGGATTAAAGTTATGCACAATGCCTGAGCCCCACGCCATTTTTTTTCTCTAAAAAACTCTAACCTTTTTCTCTTCCCTCCCCCTTTGACCCCTTCTTTTAAAAATGAGGTCTTGGGCTGGAGAGATGGCTCAGAGGTTAAGAGCACTGTCTGCTCTTCCAGAGGTCCTGAGTTCAATTCCCAGCAACCACATGGTGGCTCACAACCATCTATAATCAGATCTGGTGCCCTCTTCTGGCCTGCAGGAATATATGCAAGCAGAAAGCTGTATGATGTATACATAATAAATAAATAAATGCTTTAAAAAAAAGTTTTAAAAATGAGGTCTTACTCTGCAGCCTAAGGCTGGCCTCCAACTTGAGATCAACTTGCCTATAACCTCTGAATGCTGGTATCACAGATGTGGGCCACCACCTCAACAATTAATAAATTGATATTCAGCACATCCTCACCGCTATGTTCCGCAAACACAAACAAGAAAACAAGAATGCAGACTGATATTTGGAAAGAGCTACTAAGGCCTGACACTTAAACCAAGATAATGAGCGAAAAAAACCACGTCAGGCTCTAGGTACTTAATCTAACAAGTAGGTTTTAAATTGCATGGCAACAGCTCCAAGAAGTCACCAAGGGTTATTACTCTAATGTACTCAAAGCTCTGAGATCAACCCTTTGAGCCATACCAAGAGGCCAAGAACCAAGAATAATGGGCTCCCTGGGGCATAGTGCTCTTTACCTCTAGCACGAGCATCAACAAGAACCACAACAAACTTGTTAAGTGACCACCTGCAAATAGGTAGTAAGGAAATATGGTCCTTTCAACAGACAAGCCATCTCCTGTCTCCCTGATCCCTTTTTTGGTACTGGCTAATCCAATCAGTATATCTGCATTTCTGATCTATTCTTAAAGCCACAGGCTCTTTCAGGCTACCATTACACAATTTCATTAACTTTTTCATCACTCTGAAAACCTCATCCCCAGTAGCAGTCACTCCTCAGCTCTCTCCTCAGCAACCATGGGACTTACTTGCTGCCTTTTAGATCCACTTGTTCTGGGCACTGCCCAAAATTGGAAACAAGGTTTATCTATACTTCCATTTGCAATTTGTCTAACTACCCACCTACTCCAAGACACTTTCAAACTGCATAATTATTTTGCCCTCTATATCTGGGCAGCCTGCCTTGTCACAGTGTAATCCAAGAGCCCTTCTTTAAAAAGTATCTGCAACAGAAAAACTCAATGCGTTGCTCTCCTAATTCTTTTATAAAAAAAAAAACCAGGACCAAAGCAAACCATTAAAAAAAAAAAAAAAAAAAAAAAAAAAAAGGTTTAATATGGGGCTCATGGTTCCAGGAGTTAGACTCCCTGATCATCATGGCAGGGAGCACAGCAACAAGACAGATACCAGAACAGTAATTAAAAGCTAACATCTCTACAAAGACAAAGCAAAGAATTAACTGGGGATATTGTGGGCCTATGAAACCTTGAAGCCTGCCCCAGTGACTTATGATCTGCAATAAGGCCAGACCTCCTAATCCTTCATAATCGTACCATTAACCGGGAACCAAACATTCAAATATATGTGCCAATGAGGGCCATTATCACTCAGACCACCACACACAAAAAAGCCTTGGTACACAAGTCAAGGTCTGAGGACAACTTGCAGGAATCTCTTCCTCGAACATGTGGCTGCCAGGGGTTAAACTCAAGTCATCAGGTTTTGTATCAGATCCCTTTACCCTCTGAGCCAGTGCCACTATCAAAACTCTTTAAGTTGTGAATTTCTTCACTCATTTCTTATCCTGAAAAATCTATAGAAAGCAACTAATCAAGACATGCATAGCAAGTGCACATCATTAATCCCAACACTTAGGAAGTTAGAGGCAAACAGATCTCTGTGAGTTCCAGGCTAGCCAATGCTACATGGTGCAACCTGTGTAGGGTGGGGTGGTGACAGGACAAACAGATCAAGAGAATCCCCAGGGTAACCTTTCCACAATTGCAAGTGTAAATATAACTGTAACAGTTTCTATTTAGTATAATTCATATACTCACGGGGAAGTTGCTGTGGGCGTTCAGGAGGAAAAAAGTCTCCCTTTGGTAAAGCCCTCTCATCCTGGAAAAAAAGAAAGAAAGAAAGAAAAAAAGAAATCTCTACTGGAGCACCAATAACAAAAGAACCAGAGAAGCCATCTGTACACCTCCACACCTCTAATCACAACACTTCAGAGACTTACAAAAAAGGGTCAGGAATTCAAGGCCAGCTTTGGGATACACACCAAGTTCTAGGATAGCTTACATTACACAAAACAAAACAAAAAATAATAACAAAGATAGGTTTGGAGATGTAGCCCAGAGATAAAACACCTGCCTATCATTTACAAGGCCCTGTGGCCAGTCCTTAGCACCAGGGAAAAAGCAAAAGTTTAAACTAAGCAAACCAGATAACTAGTTAAATATAAATAAACTATGACATAGCCACGGCACAGAACTACATCAAACATAAAGAGATATATGGGAGTATGTTTTTATCTTCTGGGCCAACAACAGGAAGGATAAAAATACATTTGTATTATTTGGTGAGTAGGGCAGCACCTGAGCAATAAGTACCAGTGAGGCTTACACTATCATTTCATGGTTTAATTATTTATGCTTATCTTATGTGCACTGGTATTTTACCTACATGTATATCTGTGTGAAGGTGTTGGAACTCTTGGAGCTGGAGTGGTGAGCTGTCATGTGGGTGCTAGGAATTGAACAGGAGTCTTCTAGAAGAACAGCCAATGCTCTTAATGCTAAGCCATCTCTCTAGCCTCTCTTTTCATGTGTTTTGAGACTTATGAATCCATTAGCTATTCAAAGAATTAAACTCCTTCAAATAACAAAACCTATAGTTCCATTTATTTCTGAATCTGAACCCTAACCAGACTGCCCTCAACATCTTCCAGTACTGTTTCTATAAATTATTTTCTTTGGCAACGCTATAGCAGAGTTATTGTTTATGAAGACTAACTCCAATAGACCTTTAAAAGCTGTCTGAATCAAATATTTGTTCATTACAAATATAATACTAACCAAACACTGTATGTTGTACTTTGAAAACTGGAGCTCGCAGGATACTCAATGGACTTCCTGAACATAGGAGTTAACAGTAATAGTCAACCAGAGAGGGATCTACAGAAAAAATTTCCATGAGCAAAGGCGCTCATCTCTCCGCAGACTACTAATTTAAGGGCTAGATATAGTTTTAGTAATTCTAAATTTCCCCTAACTTATTTGAACATATTACAAAGAAAGTGATCCTAGTAACTTACCATCTTGACGTGCATCGGTCTATCAAACAGCAACTGGCCATTAAACATAGCTGGTTATTACAATTAAGGCTATTTCTAACAACTGTTAAAGCATACTATATAAAACGATAAAAAGGTAACAACCCCATAGCTACCAGTCCCTCTCTGAATTCATAAGCAATTTCAACTCTTTAGGTATGAAGTTTTAGTAAAGACTTTATACTACAAAATGTTTCTGGTTAGTTAAAGCAAGCAGTTTTCTATGTGTTCAAGAGTTTTACTACTTCTAAAATAGCATATTTTCTGGATAAATCATACAGTAATACTCTCCTGAGTTTAATTTCTGTAGTTATGTGTGACATGCTTCATGTAACTTTAAAAAGATGTAACCCCAGGGCAAGCCTATGGCAGGGAGAAAGGTCTCTTCAATGTCTACTCTACAACAGACAGAAGGTTCAATTCAAAAGGATATTATAAACAAATAAAAGTCCCAGTTCTTATGAGTTTTCCTAAACTCTTCTGAAAAGACCATTCTTAGCATGTCTATCCATTTGTGTTCCACTCCAGAAAATTTTCAGATTCCATAGTAATTTATTCACTCTAGTCACAGAAAAAAGTTACTTCTGCCTTATTATTATAATATACTTAGGTACACTAATGTCCAACAGTGCCGTGGGCACTGTCTGCCATGAGTAAACGCCCACAAAAGGATACATATAGCTTGCACAGCTTCAATGGACTGTTCAAAAGTCACAGTGCCTATTCCACGACTTTTCCCATCTTTATCTTCCAGAATGTCTGCTCGGACCACCACACCAGCCATACTAAATACTTCTTTCAGTTTCTTCCAGCCAACTTTATAATCCAGCTAGGTGAAAGAAGAGGGTAGAAACCTCAAGGTAAACTTTGGAGAAAAAGACATACTTTTACTATTAAGACTTGCTTGACTGACTTCACAAGAAAATTAACTTCAGTGGAATTTTTCAAATAGGATTGCAGAGCCTGGCCTTAACTCTGCTATTTATTATCTCTTCTCTTAAATGGAACAACCTAAGTCTCCTCACATTTAACAAACTTTCCCCCTCAAACTTAAAAAGCCAGCAGGATGGTGGTGGCACCTGCCTTTAATCCCAGCACTCAGAAGGCAAAGGCAGGTGGATCTGAGTTGAAGGCCAGCCAAGGCTACTCCACAGACAAATTGTCTTGAAAACCCCAAAAAGTCACTCCTTCTTTTAAGTCTGTCCAACACTCCTGAACCCACTTTGTCCTAAAAGTATTTGTCCTTGCAGAGAATAAAGATATCACCATTTACTCCAGACACAAAAACTGTAACTCTATTGTCTGTCCATTCTTCCCTATACCTAAATAAACCCCAATAAGGATGCACATACAGCTACTGCTTTTGTTAAACGCCTGAAAAACACAGTAAACAAGACCTGGGTAGGACTGAGATCAATCCTGAAGCCACAAATGCAGGGGTTACAACAGAACAAAGTAGAAGGCCTACTTTAAAATAAAAACAAGCTATCCATCCTAAGTCTTACTTAAATTACTTGTATAACAGTGATACAATCAATCTAAAGTGTTTTGCACATTTTTCTAACAATGTAAAATTAAATGCATACTATTTTCACATATTCCCACCCCTCCCTATTTTTCTATTTTAGAGAATGTTCCCATTTACTTACATTTGCTACAAATACTGTGCTTCCAAGTCTTCCAGCCTGTAATGCATGGATAATCTCATTTGGGATGTTAGGATTATTTAGGATACTGGGTGGGATATTAATCATTCCTGGGCCACCTGGTCCCATACCCATCCCACCAGTCGTAGCCATCACCTTTTGCATTGCTCTCCTTGCATGTTCACCATCAGGATCCTGAAAGAAGCACAAAGCGTTATAGCTTGAAGTAGGTCAGAATAGGCTTGCAGAAACTAGTGGAACTGCTGCCTTCACCACTACAGAGGCTCCCTTCTGCCGAGGTGCAGCTCAGCTCAGTGAAAGTTTCTGCCTGATATTCCAAAGTGCAATCCCCAGCAACAACCATTAAACAAATAAAATACAATAAAAAGGCTCTCAGTAAAGCACTGTAGCAGTGGTGGTAAAATAAAGGTCTATAGCCTTAACCCTCAGGATTGCTAAAGCAATTCAAGGTCTGTTTGAACTCAAAGCCAGCCTACAAAGCTAAGTGAAGCCTTGTCTCAAAGTAAGTAAAAAGCTTCACGTAGGACTCTGTTACAGTCCAGTCTGACACTCCTTGCTGTGTACTCAGTAAGTCTCACTTTGGATACAACTTAGTAATGGCAGACCTTATCAAGCAGCACAGTATGCACCAGTCACCCCCATTTCCAACACCAAAGAAAAACAAGCAAACAAAACAACAAAACTGCAGAAACTAACAGTTTGAAAAGTATTTCTCAAATTAACAAGACAAAACAAACCACAGCAACCAGAAGAGTTCTAGAAGAGTAACAGTTCAGAACCAAAAGGCATAAAACTAAAAATCCAAAAACGATTTTGACTAAAATGAATAGGTAAGGGATAAAAGGATTGGCTGACCTGAGTTAAAAATTCCAGATTGAAACAAGGTCTTCAGGGGCATACAATGGTTGACTCTTACTATTAGAGTAACTTTGTAAAACTCATCAATGATTTTTTCACAAAGTCTGAAATCACCATTCTATAATCCCAGGTTCCCCCACCCCTCAAGGGCACCAGTGCTAGCACTTAAGTACAGTCAATGCAGTGTATCAGCACCTAAACAGAATTATGAAAATCTGATGCTGGCATGATTATCTATCTTATTCTTATTTGTGTCTGTGTGTCCATATGGGATATATAGCAAATGTATGTGAACATGCCTTGGAGCTGGAATTATACAGGCCGTTGTAACCTGTGTATTTCCCACTTGAGTGCTGGAAATTAAATGCAGATCCTCTCTAGAAAAGCAACAAGCATCCCCAACCACTGAGCCATCTTTCCAGCTTGACCCAATTCCTGAAGGCTGCCTCTTCAATTTACCATTAACACATAAGAACTGACTTACACCTAGCCATGTTTTCCTCTAAGTCCCAAATATGTTGTGTTCCTTCCAAAAGGAAAAGGTCTAGAAGAGTGGGTAAGGCAGCTGGAACCTTAGTTATAAATTAGCCTGGGATACACAGCAAAAAACTGTTCTCAGACATCTCAACACTGCTCCCTAGATATTCAGTCAAGAAGGTAAATATTTGACAGTTAATACAACATCCTTCTATAGAAAAAAAAAAGTATAGTGGCAATCTAGTAGGCACAAAGCCCTGGGTTCAATCTTTGCCACCAACAACATAAAAACCAAACAAAGAAACAAAAACCCCAAGGTTTAGATTTAATAAAGATGAATACATTCATTTTATAAAGTTCAAAGATGGATAGGAAAATGGCTCAGTGGGTAGATGAACAAGCATTAATACGGGAGCTCAGCTCCTCAGCCATCCATGTAAAAGCTGGGGGTGTGGAGCATGCTTGTACTCCCAGTGCTAAAGGGAATGGAAAAACAGAAAGATCCCTGGAGTCCACTGGCCTGCCAGTCTAGCTTCAACAGTGAGCTCAGGTTCAGTGAGACCACTCATCTCAAAATCTAAGGTGGAATGATTGAGGAAGAAAAACATTCACTACTAGTATGACCACCTGTGTACACAAGTGTACACAAGTGTACACAGGTACATAGCACATACACAAAAATAAAGAGGCAAATGGTAAATGTACTGTGACACATCACTGCGATCCTAACACTTAGGAGGCTGAGACCACCAAAACTTCATAGCAAAATTCTATCTCAAAAACAAAACAGAACAACAACATCAAAAAAACAAAACAACTCAGATGGGCCAAGAATAGTGTTCAGATTGGTGGATAAAAAGACTCCCTTATACAATTTCAATTCTAAAATCCAGAAGCCCGGGTTTTGTATTTCTCAGACAGCAAGGATTGAAGAGTGGTAAGCTTAGGTTACTCAGGATCTGCTATTACAAAGTCACTATCTTCTTAAATTAGTAGCAATTAAGAGATAAAGAAAGTTCATGAGTTCAAGGCCAGTCTTGACTACAGGGTCTACCTTAAAAGAACAAAGAGCCAAATAAGTCAAAAACAATAGGTATATCTACTTAGTACATTCTAGTCAAAGGCCATTCTTTTTTTTTTTTTTTTTTTGGTTTTTTTTTTTTCCGGAGCTGGGGACCGAACCCAGGGCCTTGCGCTTCCTAGGCAAGAGCTTTACCACTGAGCTAAATCCCCAACCCTGTCAAAGGCCATTCTTATCCTCATCAAACAATTATACCTTACTTTTTGAGTTGGAAATGTAATTCAGTAATAGTCTGTTTTCCTAGTATGTACAAAGTCTTGGGTTCCCTCACTAACACCAAAGGAAAAGGGGAAAAAAAGAGCTCACTTCTTTGACTTTCAGTGGCCTTCCACTCAGACTATGCTTGTTTAGAACTTCGGCAGCTTTTTTCATGCTCTCCTCCATCTTGAACTCAACAACACTATAAAAAAAAAAAAAAGTCAAAAAACAAATGAATGAAACCAGTCTTACTTGGAAAATTGAACTTGGAAAATTCAAATGCCAGTAAGTATAAGTAAGTAATACTTACGCACATCCCTTTGAAAGAAGCCACAGACCAGTAAGATGAGCAAGGGGAAAAAGAAAAAGAAAAAACAAAAACAGTAAATATCAACGACAGTTATGAACAAATTAAAATATGATGTTTGTAACAAAAGTCAAGATTTTTTAAAAATTAATCCTTCTAAGGGGAAGCTGACAGAAGTGCATGACCTAGCCTTCCATGTAAAAAGCTGGGCTCCTTAATCTCCTTTTCCTACACATTATCGGCACTGCACTAAAACTAAGTTATAATGAGCAGACCTAAATCAGGTTCTCCAAGAAATCACACAAACTTTTGATCTGCTTCCCTCTGTATTCAATCAATCCTTACCATACTCCTACTAAATAAATCCATCCTCTCCATAAACTAAATTCATCCTTTGGATTATTCTAAGCCATTCTATTACACGACAGAGAATAGTTTATGTTCTCATTAAACTAGGCCAATTTTGAACATTCAGGTTTGTAATGTGTGGTTTACAATTACTGGCACAAAGGCTACTTTTCAGAATCTTTGGTTCACACAACTTTCAAATCAGCAAACAACCGAGAGTAACATTTTCTAGACAAGAACACACTTTTACTTTAATTATACCACCACTAAAATTCCATGCATAATTCACACACAGCCAATTCCTGTTAAACAAAGAGACAATGCTGCTATTGGTCCCCAGTTATCCAAATTGGGCATCCAAACAGAATACCAGAAAGCTCTTTGGCCAGCCATTTGGAAAAGCGGGACTCCTGTTTGCAAGCCCCCTCCCACCCTACTGGAATGTTGGCAAAATCAAACATGGCTACAGTAACATGAGCACTCACTGCCTTCCTGATTTCATTCGAGTCCACGCCACCATACAGTTACATTTGTCATGTAGTAAATCCACAGAAGAAATTCTCTCAGACACTTACCCTTGACTTTCCTTCAGCGTCCATTAAGAGCTCCACGTATGTTACCTCACCAACTACAAATCAGTTTCCAGACGACACATAAACCAAGGGAGAAAAGCCAAGAAAACAATGGGAATTTAGAACAATCATCAGCAACCTTGTATGGAGCCTCTGCCTTATAAGAAAGCCCAGAAACACTCCATATTCTCTAAACCACCAAACTAGGCATTACAGGTGTGCAGTAAATAGGTGAAAACTCATTAACAATATGTCCTTGATTTTCCTCCCACCACAAGCACACTACTTCCACAGATTTCCATTATCAATTTCCCTGTCTGTAATGCTCACTCATGACTAGAGGCAATCCAAATCCACAGGAAAGAATTCTGCAAGATTCAACTTTCAAGAAAAGGAAGATGTTTTTGCATCTTACTGGTGAAGTCAAGATAAATCGCACACACATCACAATGCCACTGAACTGAGCTCACATGCCACAAATACAAGAACATACCTATACATAAACCAAAAGGCATATAGACACAACTTCAGGGCCAGCTTTGTGTGTATAAACTGTTTAACAGTTCAGGTTTTTAGCCTAAATCATCTTGAAATTTCTAATATTAACAAGCAGCCTCTCATTTTGTACTGGGCTCCTCAAATTCTATACCTAGATTCTGCATACAGTCCAAGACACCACGGTTTGGAAGAAGAATACTGGCTATACAATTGTTAAGTCAGAATAGTATCAAGCCTTATTCTTCCATTTTTAAAAATCTCTGTAAGAGGGTAAAAGTTTAAGTTTGGGGTTCAGTTGGCAACAAACAGTTAAACAGTACAATGAATCTAAACTACATGCAATGGAAAAAAGCAGATTTTCAAATTTTCAGTAGATTTTCCTCAAGGTTTGGATTGCCAATTCATGACCACCAGAACCAGATGTTAGAATCCATCTAAACAACCACCAAAATGGCTGCTGAACTTGAAGATGGCTCAAAGCATTAACTTGTAGAAAACAACATCTAAATCCAATTTCCAAAGTTTAAAAAAGAGAGATAGGGGGAATTTCCTGGGAATCAACCCCACTCTTTCCTTAGAAGGATGATTAACATCTTTAACGCACTTAGGTTTAGCAGTGCTCAGGGAAACATGACCCATTAATGGCCCAGATTGGTCCTCTCTACTTACAACTCCTTTGTTCAAAGGATGTAAGAATTAGAATTTTTCAAATACAAAAAGATTCGGGGTTGGGGATTTAGCTCAGTGGTAGAACGCTTGCCTAGCAAGCACAAGGCCCTGGGTTCGGTCCCCAGCTCCGAAAAAAAGAAAAAAGAAAAAAAAGATTCAAATGGAAAACATAATTATTTCACAAACACAATGAACATTTTAAGGGTGTATTTATTAATGGAGTTGCAGTGTTTGAAGGCCAAGTGTTCAAAGTTTAAACTTTATAGCCTCATCCTATCCTGAAATGTTACAAAACTGGTACTTTGCACAAAACAAGGAGAATCAGTGCAAAGGGGGGAAAAATAAAAGGAGAAGGGCCATTACATTTGACTCTGAGTACATACTTTATGTGGGCAAACAAAAAAACTGATCATAGCCAAGTGACAGTTGTACAGTTTGGCTTTATGTTATCCTTACAAAAGTTTAAACAGTTCCAAAACTCCATGACCACTTCTAAAGTCATTTTAAAAAGCCATTTATTTCAACAGCAGCAGCCATTCAATGACCAACAGCTCTTATCTCCACTGATGAAAATGCCTAGTGTCAAACCAGTGAAGAAATTCCAAGTTTATTTCCTACCAGCTGTGACTACTGCTCAATGACCTTAAATAAAAGAATCACTCCATCAATCTCAAGACAACTTTTAAGTTTGTCAGAATCCAAGGACTGTTACGTTTGAAATTTCTAGCTTGTGTCCAAAGACACTTTACCCAAAACAATGTTATTACAACCTAGAAAACAACAAAGTCCAAAGCAAACTTTTTCCACAATCATAATCATTTAACAAAATACCAAGTTAAGAAAATTTCAGCTTTTCCCATTTGACATTCTAGTAATGACACACATCCAGCTTCAATTCTGTGCACTAAAAATTTGATTTAAAAATTATATCCCTTAGAAATATTTTCTCTGTGGCTCAGAAGTATTTCTAAACTGAGGTACAATCAGCATAATCATGCTCATCCCAAGTTTGGAACATTCCCATCTTGATACACTGAAAAACTTCATCTGGTTACTCTTAGGGAATCTGCCAACTGCTTGTAATTCACATCTATAGAGGTAGACAATCATGAAAGCTTTAAAAAGGCTGATTCATCTTTTGTACTAGTATGTAGTTAGGAGGTAAGTTAAGTGACAACAGCAGCCACACAAGTGAACTCAAAAGTTGATGAAATATGCTATAGCTCTTTGATCACGAACATGGATAAAACCCACAGAATCCCAAGATTCTGTGACTTCTAAGACAAGTCTATTGTACCCTTAAATGTCAAATTATCTAAATAAAAGACTGAAAAAGAAATAAAAAGAATAAAGAAACTAAAGCTTTACTGAAGAGAATGCAGATGTGTGCTTGTGTACTAGGGATTGAACCTAGGATCTTTCTTTCATCTTTTTTTTTTTTGCAATCTGAGTTTGTATCTTTGTGAGATGGGGTGGGTATTCATGGCACCATTGTGGAGGTCTGAGGACAACCTTAGGTATAGTCGTCCTTGCCTCCCACATTAAGGCACTCTCATTTTTGCCTCTGCATACACTAGTATAGCTGACTTGAAAGCCTCTAAGGATTCTGCCACAATCTCCTTGTAGGACCAATGAGATTACTGTAAGGTTGTGAGGATTCAAGATAAAGTCTTATGCATGTACAGCAAACACTTTTACCTACAGAACCAGTCTATGTTTTTAAAACAAGGTCTCATGTAGCTCAGACTTGCCTCTAAATGTACAATCCTCCTGTGTTCACCTTCTAAGTGCTGGGATCACAGGGGTGTGCTGGGGGATATGTACATGAAAGAAAGCAGGACAGACTGTTGAACATGCTCTTTTGTATAATAATGGTCAATACTCAATCTAAGAGAAAACTGTATAGATTAAAGGCCCGGTCCAGAAAAATTTCCCTGTAAAGACAACTTATGTTGGGAGCCCGCCTTTAGCCCCTTGGAGGAAGGCGGATCTCAAGGCCTCAATGGTACCTGTCTCAAAAAAAAAAAAAAGACAACTACCTATAGCAAAGACCACAGAAGAAAGCTTCACAGGCTGTACTCCTGGGGCTCAACAGCTGTACTTAAACATCTGAGTACTTGGTTTGCATAGCAGGCCTAGCAAAATAACAGCTCAATTTCCAACAGGAAAATATGAAGAATAGACTGGGCAGGAACTTCATTTAAATTGAAAGCAGTTTTGTCTCATTCAACCCACAATGCAAATTATTACAAAGAAACAGGAGAGGTTTGCTGTTGGACTACTTCTGCCCTCTGGGCCTCAATTTTCTGTCAGCAGCAATCTGAAATTTATTCAAAGTGACGAACATTAAATAAGAATGGAAGGATTAAAGGCTTAAAGAAGTCTTTGCTTATACAAATTAAACTGACTGCTGCTAAACTAGGATTTGAGAGTAAACTGTATCACTGACTTTTCTTTCTTCCTCAAACTGGGCATAGTGTTTATTCACCAGTGCAGCTAAGTCCAGCCAGAGTGGCAGCTGCCCCACCTCCACACTGCTTGCTCTCTAGGTAGACCAAGAAATAAGAAGCTCAGAACCCAATTTTCTTCATTCTGAGAATTTTAATGTCTCTAACTAACCTTACACATTAAGATGCCAAAAACAAAAACAAAAACAAACAAACAAAAAAAAACAAAAACGAAAAAACAGAAACAAAATAAAACAAAAACCTCCACATATTTGTTTAAAAGAAATCTTCATTTTTGGTACTCAAGCCCTACAGAGTCCCATATTCTGTTGTAATTCATCTAAGTAGCTGTGGATGAAAGTTACTTTCAAACATAGTTCTGGAACCTGTAATTTAAATTCATGTAAAAGTAGTTCCCTTTTTTATTTTTCCAATCCAAGAACTCTCTAGCACCACAACCATTACCCCCATTAAAAAAGATACTTAAGTTGTGAAAGTCATCTGTCACCCTAGCACTTGGAAGACTAAGGCAGGAGGGATCAAGAGTCTGAAGCAAACCTGGGATGAGAACCTGTCTTGAAAATAAATAAATAAATAAATAAATAAATAAATAAATAAATAAAAGTTGTACCTTAATCTAGGAGCTGCACTGACAGGAGTTGAACAAAACAGCAACATGGCTCAGAGGAAAACAATGCTTTCCATACACCTTGTTTTAAAAATGGGTAATAATGGGCTGGAGAGATGGCTCAGTGGTTAAGAGCACTGGTTGCTCTTCCAGAGGTCCTGAGTTCAATTCCCAGCAACCATATGGTGGCTCACAACCATCTGTAATGGAATCTGAAGCCCTCTTCTGGTGTGTCTGAAGATAGCTACAGGTTACTCATATACATAAAATAAATAAAAAAATATATATACATACATTCATATGTACATATGTCTATATAAAGGGTAATCCTCTGACTTCACCATTAGTACCAATCACCAACAAGTTTTGCATCATTTTTCCAAGGGGAATGTGCAAGTGACCAGGTTTTTATCAGACCATTAACAGACTGTCCTAAAATGCTGATAAAGTGCTAAAATTAAACACAAAATATACACTTGATATCACAGAAAGGGAAGTCCAGAAGTCAGGAAAGGGTACATGAGATGCTATTGCCAGTACTGTTGCCCTTCCTGTCTTGTTCTGAGAGGCTGCAACTAAAGACAAGTTGCAACGGTAGAGACTGGAAGTAAAGATAACTAATCCTAGTTCTTTTTCCAGGAGGACATAGTTTTATCAGGGTAGAACGCAGATTGGAAAAACTCCTTTCATTGTGTCAGTCTAACCTGGTCACCAGCAGTCTAATCTGTTTAGTTGTGGTTGCTAAGAAACAAATCTTCAGTTTAAGTACCTTTATCTGCCACTCAAGCTTTTCAAAACTTAGGGTTTTCTGACAACACATTATGCCTTTAATCCCAGCACTGCAGAGGCAGAGGCAGAGGCAGAGGCAGAGGCAGCTGTATCTCTATGGCTACCATGGTCCGTATAATAAGCTCTAGGACATTCAGCTACAAAGTGAAACCCTGTTGTGAGAGTGAGGGTGTGTGTGAGTGTGTGTGTGTGTGTGTGTGTGTGTGTGTGTGTGTGTGTGTGTGTGTGAGAGAGAGAGAGAGAGAGAGAGAGAGAGAGAGAGAGAGAGAGAGAGAGAGAGAGAGAGAGAAAAGATAGATAAGAGACAGGAAATAACACGTTTAAAAAAATCAAACAAGGACATTTTAAGCCATTTATTTATATATATAAATATAAATGTCTTTAAACGCCACTGAATCTCAACACCACTATAAAAAAATTAACCTTTCTCTTATGAATCATTTTATTCCCAAGCTAATACTGCTAATTTTTTATACAGCAGAATCATTAGATTGAACTGGGGAGCTCTAAACAAGAACATTTTAATGTTCAATAAAAACAAGATTTACTGCACACCTGTAATTCTGAGTTACACCACCAAAAGTACACTGAGAGGGAGAAGCACCCATATCCATGGCAGTATGCCAGGGGAATATGAGAACCAGTTTGGAAGGATCTGAATAAATCACCAGGCTGGCTCCACACTTAATACAGGACAAATAGTAAATTGAGGTGAACTGCTTCTACATCCAGAAACGTCATGGCTGCAACTTTATGGCTTCCAAAACTTAATTACTGAATGGTAAAGCAGTAAAAGTATCACCTACTTTATCCATCATGTCCCAAAACTGGTTCACACACTCCTAAAAATGAAAAGTAGTTTGGCCTGCAATCTCTTACAAAACTCTAACAATTGCATTTTCAAAGCCACATTCCTGGTTCTTGGAACTACTATACCTTAATTATCAATGGAGATAGCAATTCAGTGGTTCAACCAAATCACAAAAGAACACAAATTTGAGGTTTATTCCAAAAACTAATTCAAATGAGATCCAACTGTACTATACAAAAATTCTAAGCTTGTATTAAAGCAGCAGTCCCATAGAACCAAGAACACTGTATCTGGGATGCCACATGACACTTCCTTCAGACAAAAGAAACTTCACTCTTGCTCTAGAATTGGCAGGAATGATTTGGCTGACCAAGGCAAGAAATAAATCTCACACAGGAGCAGCACATGTGACTGAAGGCTCACAGTGCCTAGTGCTTCTTGCATGTCACGGTCAACTTAATTGATAGAATAATGATGGCGGTAGCCACTCAGTTTCAAAACTCAATTCTGGGGCACCAGTACACACACCAAAAGGGCCATCCAAGTGTTATCCTTGTCACTAAGAATTAACCATTCAACAAATCAAACTCAAACTTCTCTTCATTATGAATGCTCCAGAAAACCAATTCCTTTCAGTCCTTCAAAGAAACTCCATTAAGGGTGATTTGATCCTAGGTTCCCTTGGGAGAGAGGAGCTGCTCAAGGCATCCTATCTTATCTAAACCAGGACCCAGCAATCTCTTCAGTCCCGAGAGCCACCATCAGGGATAAGAATCATGAAGGAAAGGAGGACAAAAGCAAACAGAGTGCAGGAGAGGGCGACGCTCCAGCGTGCAGAGACACTTGGTCATTTGTCCCGTCTTAGGCCAGAATTTGGATGCCTGGGCTGGGACACCATACACCCTTTAAGGCACCACATGCACAGATGATCTGAGATCTCCCATTGCCAATCTCTGACTCCAGAGGAGAGTTCACAGTTCAAACAGAAAGTCCTGTTGCAGAGTTTGAAATCTGAGCAGCATACATTCCAGGCACTAAATTTTGATTCCAGGAGGATACCCACAAAATTTAAAACTATCTCCTAATCAGACTTTTAAAAAACTTTAAAAAAATTAAACACACACATACACACACACACACACCCCAAAACAACAAATAATGTGAAGAATTTGATACATTTCCTTAACATAAAAACTCCCCTCTCTGACTGACGTCCCAATAACCATATTAAGCCAGTAAAATCATTTGTAGGTCAAGGGACCATATAAATCACCCTATTGAACACATAGTCATGATCACATAAAATGGATGGGAGGATTGAGGGATAGCGCTAAACCTGAACAGAACACATGCTCTTCCTAGAGCAGCTTCCACTGACAAAAACCAGGAGATAGCCACAGAGAAGATGACACATTGACCTTCTTACCCTACTTCACCACCAGTACCATTACCTTTTTCTTTAACCAGGTCTTTAAGTGACTGCCATTTCACATCAAAAGGTATATTTGTAATGAAGGCTCTGTATCTTTTAGTTGGGTTGGCATATGGCTCAAAGCGATTGCCTCCTCTTTTTATGTTTTTCTCCTTCCTCTTCTCATTCTGAGTAGGTCGTTCTTCACTGAATTCAAGAGAAAAAAAAAGTTTTTCAGTTAATACAAGGAAAAGCCACTATTTGTCATACCAGATTTATTATCCCACACAGTTTTGTATGACATGGTCAATGCTGGTTTTGATTTGTAATACAGCAAATGAAGGATGGAGACAGAGCAGATATCTGCAATTATGCATTCCCTAAAATGTACCCCACTCCTGAATTGGACATAGTGGCATATGCCTACATTCCTAACACCCAGAAAAAGGAGTCAGAGTCAGCCTCAGTTACATGAGAACAAACCTTCCTACCTATCATCAACCCACCTTCAAGAGAAAAGTGCTATCCTAGGCTTAGGTATGGTGTTCTTTATGCTAACACAGAGTTATCAGAAAGTGAGGCAACTGCCCAGGAATGAGGGGTGGGGAAAGGGGACGACTGTCACCTAAGTTTACCAAACACAACACTATCTGCCAAAGCAACTCTCAATGTTTCTTGACAGATAACATGTTAACTAAAGTTCGTAAATTATATATCAATCCATTTGTCACCATCCACCAGAGAATTATGGATAGAAAGGTATTTAAATAACTCAAATTTTTCTCAGACATACTCAAATGCAGATTATAACAGGTAGTATACCACAAAGTTGATAATACACCCAATGCTATTTTTTCATTTGTCACAAGACTAATGAATATTTTCTTACCAAATCCTTATATACAATTTTTTAAAAAATATTACTTTAGTCTATGCATAATATTTTTTTTGTACTACATGCTTGTCTGGTGTTCCAGGAGGACAGAAGAGGGTGTCAAATCCCTCTGGAACTGGAATTACTGATATATCTGAGCTGCCACATTTGATTAAACTCAGGTCCTCTTAACCATTGAGTCATTTCTCCAGATCTGTAACATTTAACTCTGAAAGTCTCCCTTTCAAGCAAATAATACAAAATGTACTCATAGAAATTTTTTTTGTTTTTTTTTTTTTTTTTTTTGAGACAAGGTCTCACTATGCAGCCTTGTATGGCCTAGAACTGGCTATGTAACCAGGCTGGATTTGAACTCTGCCTCCTAAGTGCTGAGTTATAGTTTGTGTATGTATGTGCTTGAGTACTGATGCTGTTTGGAATGTATGTGTGTGGTAAAAAGGAGACAACTATTGGGAGTCAGCTTTCTACTTCTACCATGTTTGTCCTGCACCTTTAATCACTATGTCTGAGCCATCTCACTGGCCCTTTATAGGCATCGTTATCATAAATACTCCAAATCCGGAAAGTATTAAAAATTAGATTGATAAAGTACCTGAAGCAAATTTTAAAATGACAATATATGATTATCTGTATGTATTATATAACACCTTTTGGCTGTTTTTGTGAAAAATAAAAGCAATATTCAAGAAATTAAAAATTCAGCTGGGCAGTGGTGACTTATGCTTTTAATCCTAGCAGAGGCAGGCAGATCTGAGTTGGAGGCCAAGTTGGTCCAGAGAGGGAGTTCCAGGGTATAGTATATTGGCCTCATTTTCTTTATTAACTTACAGTTGTTTCTGTGTGTGCTTATTTGCAATCCATATTCTTTGGTAAGATGTTGACAAAACTTTGTCTTTTCTTCCCTTAAAGAGAAAGTCTCATTCAGCCCAATGCAGCCTTAAACTTTAGCCAAGGATGATGAAGTCCTGCCTCTGCCCCTCTAGTGCTGAGGTGACAGGCCCACACCACTACATCTACCACTCCTGACTGTTTTTAAACTTCAGGTTATTGGGCTGACAAGTTAGCTAATCAGGTAAGGTAAAACCACTTGGCACCAGGTCTGATAAGCCAAGTTCAGTCCTCGGAACCCACATGGTGGAAAGAAGCTGTTCTCTGACCTACCACACACCCCCATTTGTAATTAGTCTATTATTTTATTCTGAATTTCACTAACATATTTTAGATGTATGTACTTTATAGACACACAGTTCACTTTTAAAAGAATCATCGGGGCTGGGGATTTAGCTCAGTGGTAGAGCGCTTACCTAGGAAGCGCAAGGTCCTGGGTTCGGTCCCCAGCTCCGAAAAAAAAAACCAAAAAAAAAAAAAAAAAAGAAATCATCTTTGCATGCCATTTCATGGTCTGGGGATAGGGATGAGGGTTAGTGTTTGGCAGTCAGTCCTGAAGATTAAATACAGGTTTTGCACATCTTAGGGAAAACTATCTTCAGCTCTTTATTTTTAGATTGGAACTGGTCTGAACTGTCTCTTACTGCCTCAGCTTCCTAGACAGATATTCTTGTTATCCTATACTCTGAATTTCAGGATGCTTAGAGGCATCCTGACTCTACTCAATAGCTAACAGTTAACAACTCAATCCTCTGTTAAGATTCTCAAAGGAAAGGGAGAACCAATGGCATATGCCTAAGGGAGAGCTGATCAAACATGTCAGGAGTATCATGGAAAAGTAATCTACAATGTTACAAAGTGGGGTTAAGAAGAACTGGAGCAGGGTTGGGATTTAGCTCAGTGGTAGAGCACTTGCCTAGTTTAAGGCCCTGGGTTCGGTCCCCAGCTCCGAAAAAAAAAAAAAAAAAAAAAAAAAGAAGAACTGGAGCACTTATCTGGCTAACAAATGACATCAAAGTTGTCCCCAGGACAAGGAAAAAAGAGAATAGAAAGATAATGATGATAATATATGCTCTTGGCTCTACCTACTGAATACTGGGACTACTGGTATATACCACCCAGCCTGGATTAAATTTACACTTTCTTTTCATGTTTTTAAAACTTTCTAACACATGCCAGTAGTTTGACTTGTAACCTTAACATAAACTAACAAATCTGTAATCTTTCAAAGAAACAGCAGACACAACAGGCAGATCTAGTTAAGGCAGCTAATCTATTTTAATATATGGCTCTCAATTCCAAACTGTCAAAGAAAATTAGATCCTGACACCCAGTTAGCTAGCTACTCAAAGTTCTAATCAAGCCCAATAAAATAATCTTTTCAAATAGTGTAATAAATTGCTGTATCTCATAATATACTGTTAAGACCTAAAACACGTTAGGTACCTACAAGACATTAAATCAACATTTGTTTAATACAACTTTGGAACTGCTTTACTGTGTTGCTTGAAAATTGACAATTTATCAAGTCATTGTTCTGCCACACTAAAATTATACTATATACAAAGGTCATAATTTATATACATTAAATGCCTTTATACAATTTTATATAAGCCACGAAGGACTGCTCTATCCAGTATACTAAAACAGTATCAAGCCTGGCATGGTAATACATGCTTTTAACCCCAGGACTCAGGTGGAGTTCTGAGCTCCAAGCCAGCCTGGACAATGAGTTCTAAAACAATCAAAGATATATAGAGAGACCCTATCTCAAAACAACAAAAACAGAAAACAAACAAACAAAACACCTACTGTCACCCTAACATCTCTTATGTCTTCATGACACTCCCATACACAATTCCTACTCATATTATTTCTGGAATTTCTCAACATATGGGAAATCTCAATACTCTGAAATTCTGATCACATTTTCCGAGATAAAATGCATCTTCCCCCTCGAAAACAACCTCTTATAATTTGGAGGTTTTAATGGAACACTATTCTAGGTACAGATTCTCCCCTTATCAAAACACATAATCAGGTCCGTTTCCAGTGTGACTACTAGCCAACCAACATAGCCTGTATCCACAGTAGCACACAGGCTTGCTTTGAGAATCAACAAGAACTAGTCAAGCAGTGTATACTCTCAGAATTCAGGAACAAGAAGCTGGGAAGTAGGGTAAATTAAGAGACCAATCTACTAGTGTTTCAGACCAACCAAAGATACATAAGAGCTTGCCTTTAAAACAAACAAAACCAAAACCAGCAGGATTGTGATGGTTCTCTGTGAATTCCAGGGCCACATAGAAAAACCATCTTAAATCCCTCCCATCCAAAACAACCAACCAAACAAACAAAAAAAGTGTAACAACATTTTTTGTTGTTAATAAACATCTTCCAGGCAGGTAGAGGGCATCTTTAATTCCAGTACTGGGAGGCTGATGAAGGAAGATTTCTTGAGTTTAGAGCAACATGATTTAGTTTAAAGCAAACATGATCTACAGTGAGACCCTGCCTCAACAAATATAAATTAGCAAGCTGTTTCTATTTCTATTACTATGACTACAAAAAAATACTAAGACAAGAGGCAAGTTGGTATATGTCAAGAGCAAAATATGTAAGGAGCAGTACTGTGGATAACTAAGAGCTAGAGTCACATATCCAAGCCTGAATAATACTCTCATTTGTTAAGTGGAAGCTACTACTAAGTCACAACGAAAAGAATTAGCACACAGCACACCAATAATAATTTTGAGAAGTGTAAAAAGGGAGACCTGTTTGCTCCTAGCCTTTTACACTGTAATCTCTTGGGAGGTTTTAAAACATTCCAACCAGTCTTCATCACTGAAGAAACCTAAGCACTGAACTCACTACCAACTACCACAGGGACGGTTCAGTTTTAACTAATACTGCAAAGCAGTGTAATATTACAATCCATCTGGGAAACCCTTGAAGAGAGGGAAAAAAGGTAAAAGCAAGCTTATCTTTGTAGGCTGGTATCTGTTTCCGTAGTCAATAAAAAAAAAAAAAAATTAAAGGACAAAGTAACAGCAAAGCTCTGACAGCACAAACCCAAATAATACAGAGCTTCCATTTCTAATCTTGAGCTAACAATCTAATGTGCCTCAAAAGTACTTTTCACCAAGTATACAATCACTTTTAGAAAGTACAGCAAACAGAGCAGAGCATGATGGTACACATATGTATTCATAGCACTCGGGAGACGGAAGCAGCAGGATTCAAGGCCAGCCTGACCTACAGAGTGAAATGCTGTCCGAAAACCCCAAACAATGGGGCTGTAGAGATGGCTCAATGGCTAAGAGCACCGATAGCTCCCAACTTCCTGTAACTCCAGCTCCTGGTGATTTGACCCGCTCTTTCTGCCTCCAAGCACATACAACACTTAAAAATAAAAAGGGTTTCATTAGGTATGTAGCTCAGTTTTAGAGTGCTTGCCTAGCATGCAGGAAGTCATCAGTTGATCTCTAATATCAAAAACTAAATAAATGGGCTAGAAATTTCCTCCAGTAACAAAATACCCATTACTTGGTAAATACTTTATTAACAAGTGTTTAAGTACTCTCAAAGTCCTAAAACTTCCCTTACAAATTTGATGCAAAACAAAAATTCAGAGACATGGGCGTCAGATTTTATAACCAAAATGTTTCTTCAGACCTTCTCAAGCTGGTATATTGATATATGAGTATGAAAAGGGTTCCACAAGGGCAGAATCTTGTTTTCCTCCTTGAAGAGAACTTTTTCTGGGCCCAGAAAGAATGCCCTGTAAATGGAATCTAGGGACTTTGGAGTGAAAGGCCATGCTATGTTTTCATCCCTCTTTTTCAGAGTCTGGGACTAGCTCAATTTCCCATTGACTGAATGGCAACCTAGACTGATCTCACTCTTTATAGCCTGGCCACACTTTGCATTTTGAATCCTGCAGCTCCAACTCCTCCCAAAAGGCCAGGACTCTTCAGGCCGTGCTAGGACACTTATAGAAAAGCAAACCAAGGTCCCTAGACAGACCTCCAAACAAGATTCCAAAAAAGGGATGATGACGCCTGACTATTCTAATTTCTGAAACCCCGAAGTGGTGCCTCCACCCGCACACTTTATGTCTTGTTGCGTTGCTAAGGATGAACACTGAGCAAGTAAAGCAGGGATCATTTCTCCCCATTGATACCAACTGCGCACTTTAGGAAGTAGGGATATAAAGAGGAGGAAGAACTCCAGTCCCGGTGCCCGAGTTCATTCTGAAGAAACAATTCTTGCAGGATGAGGGGAACACCGGGGTCTCGGAACCCCGCAAGGATGGCCGTGTAGACACCTTCGCGCCGCCGTTTGCTGACCGTACACGTGACGCCCCGCTCGCGCACGCCTCCCGCCCCTAACTTCTTAGACCTGGGAAACCGAGACAGAATATTTCCACAACCATGGGTTGTATGTTAAGGGGTTGAAACCACTCGGTCCTAATGGCTCAACCCTCGAGACCCCAGTGAGAGGTGCAGCGGGCCTTGGGCTCCCGCAGCCTGCGCGCCATCACACTGCTCCAAGAGTAAAATACCAGGCCATAGGCCTGAGGCCTCGACGACGCGCGCAGACAGGCAGGAGGCTGAGGCAGCTGAGGCAAGCGCTGTCGACAGGGGGCGATCCGGGAGGCTCTCCTGGCTTCGTCGTCACAGCCTCGGCCGCCCCCAACTCTCGGCAGGGAAAAGGCCTGCGCAGACGCCGCGCCGCCATGGGAGAAGAGAAAGCGGCCAACAGACCTAACGGAGCTGCGAAGTAGCCTGGCTGGAGTTAGAGAAGGATAAATTGCTGATGAAATACTCACCCCTTCGGGACCGGAGCTCCGTTGCCGCTCGGCACGCAGGGCGCGCCGCTCTCTTCCTCCATTTTGGGCTCTGTCGCTGCCACTTCGGCCGCCGCTTCGACCCCTGCCGCCATTTTCTCCGCGTCTGGGCTTTGTGTGAGGGATCCGGCTGTGCTGATCTGCGCCTGTGCACTCACGTGACCCCGAACGACCAGTAACGCCTGCGTGTGCGACGATCGGCTCCCGCTTCCTGCTCGTCTCTAGCCACGCCCCCTGGACGGCAGACCACGCCTCCTCGAGTGGCAGCCCTCGCCTCCCAATGCCCGCGGAGACAGTTTGGGTCGTGGGACAGGGGGAGAGATATGTATCGCTCTTTCAAACTTATAATAGGAGCGCACATACTGACCTAGTCATTCCAGCTTACTTTATATTTTTCTCTGTTTTTCTTTACTCATTAACTTTCTTGAGGCAGGGTCTCACTATGTAGCCCTCCAGCCTCTCCCTACTTAATCAAGTGCAGGAATTAAAGGCATGCACCACCACGCCTGGCTATCATGTATTTTAAGTTTGTTTGGGGTTTTATTGTTACTGAAAGAGTGAGTATCTGAGCTGCCCACCTACTCCTCTTGAGTGCTAGAATAGGCTAGGGGAACTGTTTGTTCAGTGCTAGGAATCAAACCCACTTACTTGAATATGCTAGACAGTCTACCAGCTTCAATCCCTGACCCTATACTGTACTTTTATCATATTCAACTCCCATTACCGTTTTATTCCCCCCTCCTCATTTCCACTGAACCTTTTTTCCAAGTTCCCCCACGTACTTCCTTGTCTTTGTTTTATGACCTACTGAGTTGGGTTCACTAGCAAGACCATAGATTAGGGGTTTTATTTACCAGGGCAACTAAATAGATGGCTACAACACTAAAGAAAATGACACCTCTTTCCCCCAGCAACTACTGCCAATAGGTTTTCAGGGAGGAATGAACCACCCCCAACATGATAGGGTTCTATCTTGTGCAAGTAGCCACACGTGCTGTGACAACAGCCATGGCATATCAAGGAGATATCAGCTTTCCTTAAATGGAGCTGGGCAGAAAGATAATGAAAATTATGTTGGCAGGAATTATTTTTATTGGGGAGGGGAATGATTGAATACGGGCTTTGAGCATGCTATGGCTTGCAGGTAGGAGTTGATTTTCTCTTTCCACCAGGTGGGTTCCAGTAATCAAATTTAGGTTGTCAAACTTGGCATCAAACACCTTTACCCACTGAGGCAAAGCCAATCCTGTATGCGGAATTCTTGACAGGTTAACATCAAAATAAAACTCTCCATGCAATTCAAAGCATTAGAAGAGATGTATAACAGAAACCTCCCTCCCATCCCCTTTTCCCTGCCTCCTCTTTTCCCCTTCTTTCCCTCCTTCCTTTCCTCCCTCCCTCCTTCTCTATCTCTCCTTGATATCATGTCCTGGAGCAGTCCTACATCCCAAAGTTATGATGAGAAGTAGGTACCAAGCTAGGTAGGCCAGAAGAGTGAAGATGCTTATGTGTGATTATGTAAGGTTTTTCATGGATATCAGCTCACCAGTCACCTAATGTCTGATCATCTCAGCTCTGTTCCTCAATCATATTGTTTCATATTGTTTCAGCCAAGAAGTCTTCCTACAGGCCAAACAGATTCCAGTCTCTGAGTCTTTGACTTCTGAAAAACTGGCTTCCCCTCGAGCTTCCTTTCAGGGCAGCAAGATATTGTTTTTATGTTCCATGGTACCCTCATCCCATGGATGAGCCTATATACTAGGCAAGAGATGGGTGCAGAAAACAACAGGAAAGACCAAACTGTACTGGATCTACTGGGATGATGAGACTACTGTTCTGAGGCTCAATTTGCTCATCCAGAAGTAGGGTTAATGAAAGACTACTGCCAGACAGTAGTGGTACCTGCCTTTAATTCCAGTACTTGGGAGTCATAGGAGGTGGATAACTATGAGTTTGAGGCCAGCCTAGGCTACAGAGTAAGTTACAGGACAGCCAAGGCTACACAGAGAAACCCTGTCTCAAAATAAATTTAAAAAAATAATAAAAAATATAAATAAATAAATAAATAAAAATGCTCCTCAGAAACCACCATTCAGGGCTGCCCTGGGCATTAAAGGCAGGAAAATGCCTAGAGTCCTGGGCTGTTACTCAGCATGCAACAAGAGCTCAAAAGTGAGCTAGCCAGGTATGGTGGCATGTACCTGTAATCTCAGTAATCCAGAGGCAGAGGCAAGAGGAGTACCACAAATTTGAGGACAGCACATTTACATTATTCCAACTAAAAAGAGAATGAGGAACAACAGAAGGTGTTATTACCACAGCCACAGTCTACATCTTTCCTGAGTCTGCCAGGGTACAGAGCACAAAGCTTACCATTGGGGTAACCCCAGCTCCTAAAGCTATAGAACTTCAGATAAAGTTTTCATATGCTGGGCCTCTGTCTTCCCGCCTTTAAAAATTGACATAGAAATATGTTCCTTCCCCAGAGAAGAGGGGAGATCTGAAACAAGCTCGGAATTTGGTCTCATCCATGGTAACCCCAGACTGGTATAGAGTATTACCATTAGTTATTATATGGGATCTAGCAAATTGAAAATACAAAGTACATGAAAATTGTCCTTACCTTTTTTCTTTTGGAATGAAACCAGGACCTCCCATATGCTAAGCATATTTTGTACCATTGAGCTACAAACATGGCCCTTGTAGACTGTCAAGCCTTTTTTATTATTTTTTGTTGTTGTTTGTTTTGTAGTTGTTACCATTGTCATCACTATTGTTTGAGATAAAATATTTAAGCTGTTCTAGGGGTTGGGGATTTAGCTCAGTGGTAGAGCGCTTGCCTAGGGAAGCGCAAGGCCCTGGGTTCGGTCCCCAGCTCCAAAAAAAAAAAAAAAGAACCAAAAAAAAAAAAAAAAAAAAAAAAAAGCTGTTCTAGAACTCCCTATATAGACCAAGCTGGCCTTGAACTCGAAGAGCTCCCACTGCCTCGGCCTCCTAGCTGGGACTAAAGGTATATGCTTCCTCATGCAGCTTATTTTATCTTCCTAAGACATGATCTCATTATGCAGCCCTGGGAAGTCTGGAACTTGCTATGTATTTCAGGCTGCCCTCAAACTCACAAAGATCTGCCTGCCTACCTCTAAATCTGTGCACTGGATTAAATATATGTACCACCACAACAGGCCCTTTGTGATTTATGTGTGTGGGTGTTTTGCCTGCCTGTGTGTCTGTGCACCATGTGTATACTTGGTATCAGTGGAGACCAGCAGAGCATGTTGGATCCCCTGAAACTAGAGATTCAGATTGTTGTCAGCCATTACATGAATCCTGAGAATCAAACCCAGGTCCTCTTCAATAAAAGAACAGCCTAGTGCTCTCAACTACTGAGTCATTTCTCTAGCACACACTCCCCCCACTTGTTTTATTCATAAAGTCATTTGTTGCTGAGTATATCACTCCATGACAGATCATTTCCCCAGAATATGTGCAGATCAAATTCAATCCCCAGTAGCATTTTAAAAATATATGTGCATATAAATAACACACACACACACACACACACACACACACACACACACACACACACACACACTGCCGGGCATGCATACCTTTAGTAACTGCAGGACTCAGAAGGTAGAATCAAGAGAATCTCTGAGTTCCAGCCTGCCATAGCTACTTAGAGACCCTCTGTGTATCTGTGTCTGTGTGTATATGTTTCTCTGTGTGTGTGTGCATGTGTGTATGCTTCTGTGTCTGTGTGTACTAAAATTATATTTAAAACTTTATTTAATGTTCCTAGAAGTCTAACCCAGAACTTTGTCTTTGTTATTCAAGTACTCAATCACTGAACTACATCACTAGGTAAAATAACTTTTTTTTTTTCTTCTTCTTTTTTCTTTTTTCGGAGCTGGGGATCGAACCCAGGGCCTTGCGCTTCCTAGGCAAGCGCTCTACCACTGAGCTAAATCCCCAACCCCTGTAAAATAACTTTTAAAACTCATTTATTGTGGCTAGAGAGATGATTCTGTGGTTAAGAGCACTTGCTGTTCTTAGAGAAGACAGAGGTTCTTTTTCTAGCCCATGTCAGCTAACCACCATCTGTAGCTCTATCTAGCTCCAGGGAATCTCTTGCCCTCTTCTGGCTTCCTTAGGCACTGCACGCACATGGTACACTCACTTATATGCATGGAAAACAAAACACTCATACACAAGAATGAAATCTTTGGGGTTGGGGATTTGGCTCAGTGGTAGAGCGCTTGCCTAGGAAGCACAAGGCCCTGGGTTGGGTCCCCAGCTCGAAAAAAAAAGAAAAAAAAAAAAAAAAAAAAAAGAATGAAATCTTTACAAAATATTTTTAAAAGATCATTCACCATAAATCTTGCCCAGGCCAGTGGGGTGGTTCAATGGGTGAGTGCACTTGTGCAAACCTGATAGCCTAAGTTGATCCCTGGAGCCCATATGAAGGTTCAAGGAGAGACTCTGCTTTTCTAGTAAGGTTTCTTCTGACCTCTCCCAGCAATAACAATAATAAATAATTTAAAAATACTAATAACTAAGCTAACCCCATTTCCTGTTCTTTGACTTTTTTCTCCTCATGTATGGGTATGTGCATGCCTGTTTATACCTGTGCATGTACATGCAGGGGCCAGAGGCTAATGGTGTCTTCACTCATCTTCTCCACCTTATACACTGTCAAGGTGTCACAACTGTACTCAGAGCTTTACCCATAAGGTTAGTTTAGCTGGCCAGCTTGCTACTAGGATTTCCTAGACGACAGAAACACACACACTTCTAATCTCTACAGATTATAGAGATGGGAAGTCTTCACGCTTGTGTACCAAGCACTTTAACCACTGAGTTGTCACCTAAGGCCCTGCATGCTATTCTTTATTAAAAATAAACAAACAAACAACAAACAAAACCTCTGACTTTACTTTTTCTTTAGGCTTCCATGACTGTCAACTTGACAGATCTCGAGTCCCCTGTGAGGAGACTCTCTGGGCATGACTGTGGGGATCATCTTGATTGTACTGATTGCTATAGAAATACCCAACTTAATTGTGCCTTCATTTCCTCACCATGAGGGACTGTACCTAGAGGTGTGAGCTAAAACCAAATGTTTTCTCCCTTAAGTTACCTTTTTTTAAAAAAAAAATGTATTTTATGTGTATCGGTATTTTGCCTGCGTTTGTGTATATGTCCCATATGTGAGAAATGTCTGTGGGAGTCAAAAGAAGGCACTGGATCCCCTGAAACTGGAGTTAGAGACAGTTACAAGCTGCCACAGGAGTACTAGGAATTAAACCCCAGTCCTTTTCAAGAGCAGCCAGTGTTCTAAACCACCAAGCCATCTCTGTACCTCCATTGAAGTTCCTTTATCATAAAAATAAGAAAAGAAAACAGCTTCATGGCAGATCCCTTAAAACAAGCCAAGCATTTTATACTTTTTGCCCCCATAGAATCATTTACTTGGAGTAGTTTAGAAACATAACTGATGAGTCCATATTAGCCAACAAGGGCTCCTTTTATTCATTCAGGGGTAGGTTTTTGAAATGCAGTGCAACTTTATAAGTTTATAAGTCAAGAGTGCCAGTAAAGCAAGCCAGCTAGGTGCAGAGTAATGCAAGAAGCTTGCTGGAACCTTCCAGCCCAATGGGCACGCACCCTTGACACCAGCAGCTAAAGCTGCTGTCCAAAAGGTGTCAAACAGATCTCAGAATGAGACAGGGGTGCCTACTCCATCCAAAGCTCAAATCTGTCCATCTGTGCTTGCCATATACAATAATGTGCAAAACAAAACCCTTAAAAATATGTTCACACAGGGTCACAGAGCAGGCTCTGTCTGCTGTGGCTATTGGCCTGAGAAGCATCATAGCTGTGCATGAAAAGTCAGGCAGACTCCATCTTTCCAAATGCCGTGCACTGCCATCTGACTCGGGTCTGTCCACTACCTCAGAGTCCTGCCAGCCAGGCCTTCACACAGGGGTCTCCTCTGCCACCTTTTTTAAAAGTCCAGTAGCCAGCAAGGAGTGGTGAGGGTCCTCGGAGCCATCTGCTTCCCGGATCTTCAGGCGGACTTTCTGATTGGTCTTCCTCCATTCCGAGTACAGCTGGCAATGGTATCGGAAAGAGACCTGCGGGGGCAGTCCTGCAGTGGGTGGGAAGGTAGAGACAGGCCTCCACCCTAGGGAGGAAAGGGAGCCCTGGCATTTGTCATGGGCCAAACCTAGAAGCAGTGCCACCTCTGGGCATTTTTTGTATACTATGCATGCACTCACCCATTTGGTCCACTGAGGATGCTCTAATAAGCTCCGAGTCCTGTAAAAGTGGGGGACCCACCACCTCGACCCCAGCAGGAAGTATGGCTCTTCTAACAGTTGATGAGAATGTAGTCTTACCAGTCTCTTGGAATTATTTAAACCCAACCAATCACACAACTGCCCAATCTGGAAGCAACCAAGGTGTCTCTTCATAGGTAAGAAGATAAAAATGGTGGTGCATTTACAGGACTGGGAAAATAGCTCGACTGGTAAGAGAACTTGCTTCAGGACATAAGTTCACAATCCCATCATCCATGTAAAGAGCTGAGCAGGACCCTGTGCCATACCTGGGACCCAAAAACTGGGGAGGAGAAGGAGGTAGAGACAAGAGAATTGCTAGGACTAGCTAGCTGGTAACACTCACATGTGTACATACACACATACCCTCCCTACACACACACACATACACACACATACATACAACCATCTGGGATGGTTTGTATATGCTCAGCCCAGGGACTGGCACTATTAGAAGGTGTTGTCCTGTTGGAGTAGGTGTGTCGCTATGGGTGTGGGCTATAAAACCCTCCTCCTAGCTGCTGGGAAGTGATATTCTGCTAGCAGCCTTCGGATGAAGATGTAGAACTTTCAGCTCCTCCTGCACCATGTCTGCCTGGATGTCGCCATGTTCATTCCCTGATGATGATGGACTGACCCTCTGAGCCTGTAAGCCAGCCCCAACTAAATGTTGTCCTTTATAAGACTTGTCCTTGGTCATGGTGTCTGTTCACAGCAGTAAAACCTTAACTAAGACACCATCACTTACACACACACACACACACACACACACACACACACACACACACACACACACACACACCCCTACCTAAAAGAAGTAAGAGATGGAATTGCAAATCACTGGTAAAGTGCTTGTCCAGCATGTGGCTGGTTGCACCACTAAGAGTCCAGCTGGTACTGTAGGAATGTAACCTGAGTAACTGGGTAAATCCAGGTCAGGACAGTCACAAATCTAAGGTCTGCCAGGACTACAGAATGAGTTCAATGCCTGTCTGAGTAAGTTAGTGATACTGTCTTAAATACCAACACAGAAGCAGGCTGGGGATGAGTTCAATGGTGGCTTGCTTGCTTGGTATATGGGAGCCATGGACTCGATACTAAGTATGGAACGAAAACAAAAGTGGGCGATCAAGGCCACTTAAGGCATGGAGAAAACTTAAATTCAAACAACTAAGTGAAAGAGGTCAATTTAAATAGGCTACATGCTATCTTGCTGTATGACTCCAAGTATCTGACATTCCAGAAGAGGAAAAACTTTGGAGACAGTAAAAAGATGGGTGGTCACCAGGGGTGTTGGAAGAGAGAGGGACAAACAGGTGGAGAACAGAGGAGTAATAAAAAAAAATGTACAATCAGTACATTAAAATGCTCAAGTCTCTAGGTTCAATCCCCAGCACCACAGAAAGAAAAGAGAAGGAAGAGAGAGAGGGAGGGAGGGAAAAAGGGAAAGAAGAAAGAAAGAACTTCATCAGTAGTGGCCCAAAATACTATTTGTAACATGGGGGAGGGGGGAAATCCTACACATTACCAAAAGTCTCAGAGTATGTCAAAAGGAATTGATTAAATAAATACGGTACAGCCACACAATGAATTGGTGTTCTTGGGAGCCATCCCCTTTTCTTTTGAAGGATATTAGCAAGGATAAAACAAGCAGGTATAAAGCAGTACATATGTTTTCATATACTTTATATATTTTAACATGTGCCCCTTTATGATAGGAATGCATCCTGAGAACTGTATCACAGCCTTGCTGTGCAGACACTGGCAGTACTAAGACACCACTAAGCAAAACTGGGTAAGTATTCCACCGACTGAGCTACATCATGGCCAGGTTTCTTTCTTCCTTCTTCCTTCCTTCCTTTCTTTGTTTCTTTGGTTCTTTTTTTTTTTTTTTTTTTTTTTTCTGGAGCTGGGGACCCCACCCAGGGCCTTGCGCTTGCTAGGCAAACGCTCTACCACTGAGCTAAATCCCCAACCCCCCTTTCTTTGTTTCTTTCTTTGTTTCTTTGTTTCTTTCTTTCTTTCTCTCTTTCTTTCTTTCTTTCTTTCTTCCTCCCTGTGTGTCTTTTTTATTAACTTTTTATATTAACTTAATTTCTTCTTTCACAATTTCATATACGCATACATACATTCTGATTACTGTCACCCCCCACTCTCTCAACACTACCCCCACCCTCATCAAACCCTTCCTCCCTACAGAGCCTTTCCCCATATTCATGTGTTTTGTTTTACTCTGTGTGGCCATGGATTCTGGTATACACCAGAACCTGGTGGGCCCAGCTGTGGATATACAACTAAAGATAATTTCTCCCTTTCTCCAGAATCTATCAGAAGCCAACAATTCAACAGGGCAAGGTAAGGGCTCCATTTTTAGAAGGTTTTTAATCTATATTTTTGTTACATTTATTTAGGTATTTCCATGGCAGCATGTCCCATGGCATCCTATGGACAGATGGCAACCAGGAGTCAGCTCTCACCTTCTACCACATAGTCCAGGAAGTCAAACTCAGGACCAGCTGCTCTACTGCTAAGATATCTCACCTACTCTCAGTTTCTTAGTATTTGTTCCACTTCACTCCCAATCTCTTCCTAGCTTCAGCCTTTTGCTGATCTGTCTTCCTTCTTCCCACCTGACCCATAGTGATTAAATGTCCTTGTGCACTTGGAGCAAACGGCTCACTGCTGGCTTCGGGCATCCCCGGACCTGTGTTCCAATGCCAACCTGGAACAAGGAAGCTGAGCGGACCACTCCCAGCAGAAGCAACACTCACACACAGCCTAGGGATCCCAGCTGAGCCCACCCACATGGGCTTCACCCACTCACCAGTGTCCAGAGCACATAGATGGTGAAGAGGGCGATGGTGAGGGCAATGAGCCCTACAGCCTCCAGCCGGCTATGCAGACGGAGGTGGTCCTGGGCCCCTCGCAGGCACAGCCAGCCTGAGATGGCGGCCAGTGGTGTGATAAACACAAAGCACACCATGTCACAGCACAGTGTCCGCTTCTCGGTGCGCGGCCCTGGGTCCTTCAGCCACTGTAGAGGAGCAGATGATGGATAGAGGTTATGTGGAGGGGTGCGCAGAACAGATAGGGTTGGGGGGGGCCTGTAAGCCTGGATCTTCATTTATGTATTAATAAAATGGAGTCTGCTGAGTATTTGCCCCATTTTTCTGATGTGCAAATGGGGATATCAGAATAGAAGAAGAGTTAATAAATTCATGCAAAATCATAGACTGACTATTCCTATTCTAAAAAATCTATAATCCAAAATGTTGTAAAAATCTGAAACTCTAAAACATAGCAAAATGGGGAAAGGGGAACTGGAGAGCTGGTCCAGACGTTAAGAACACTTGCTACTTCCAAAGGTCTAGAGTTCGGTTCTCATCAGCCATGTTAAGGGCTTATAACCAACCACCTGTAACTCCAGCTCCAGGGGATCCCATGTCTTCTACTGGCCTCTCAGCACCTGTACCCAAGTGAACATATACACATATTCCTAAATAGAAAATAAAAATAAACCCTTGATTTGTTTCTTTGCTTCTGAGATCTCTCTATGTGGTCCTGACTGTCCCGGAACTTGCTTTTGTAGACCAGGCTGGCCTTGGAACTCACAGAGATTCTCCTGCCTCGGCCTCCCCAGTGCTGGGATTAAAGGTGTGCTGTTATGGTACAGAAGTAGAAAAATTCACACCGTGAAACTGTGTGTGTGCGTGTGTGTCTGTCAATGAAGGTCAGATGAGGGAGTCAGATCCCTTCAGAAGCTAGGGTTACAGGTGTTTGTGAATGGCCTGATGTGGGGGCTGGGAACTGAACTTCAGGCCTCCAAAAAAATAGTAAGTGATCTCACTGCTGAGCCATGTCTCTCCAGAAGAAGGGCGAGAGAGAAAAAGAAAGAACTGACACCATATATGTTGACTCCAAGACACTCAATGAGCGAGTCCTTGCCTAGTGTGAGCACAGCCCAGGGTTCAACCCTAGCAATATAAGAAACTAATTACAGTAACATATTTTCATAAACCTATCTTAGGAGTAGAGCATAAGGTATATATATACACATACACATATATATACACGTACACACACATACACACACATACATATATATTATTATTATTATTATTATTATTATTATTGTCCATGAAAACATTCCTAACTCCCCAAATACTCGAAATCAAAATCATTCCATTCCCAAGTTTTTTCTTTTTTTTCCAAAACAGGGTCTCATGTAGTCTAAGTTGAATATGAACTCAACAATATATAGACGAGGCTGGCCTTGAACTTGTGATTCCCATGGTACCACCTCCTCAGTGCTGGGACTATAGGCATGTGGCATCATGAGGAATTTTATGAAATGTTAAAGATCAGATCCAGGGCTTCATGTATGTTAGGTCATCTACCAGATGAACCACAGATCCCAGGCCCAATGTGTAGTCCAGTCTGGCCTTGACTCTATGATCCTTTTGTCTCTGACTGTTCAGCATACGACCTGTGTGCCCCACCACAACCAGCAAAGCATTTTGGATAAGGGTTATAGCACCCTTTGTCACTGCATTGACAGACTCACAAAGATGATGGACCAAGAGAAACAATCATGGTTCATTAAAAAATCTAGGGAAGGCAGCAGAAAGGATCCCTGTTCTCGTATGCTAGTGAGGAAGATACACAACAGGGAAAGTTAGGGGCAAGCAAGATGGCACTTGCCACACAGGGTTGATGATTTGAGTTCAATTCCCCAGAACCCACATAATGGTAGGAGAGAACCAACTCCCTGAAAGTCATCCTCTAACTTCCACATGTGTGCTGTGCCATACACACACACACACACACACACACACACACACACACACACACACACACACACACGTACACGCACACACAGAGAAAAATGTAATCTTTTTAAGTGGTGAAGATGGCCAGGGAGCTAAAGACCTTGTAGAGTGGACAGAGGAGTGGGAAGGGAGACAGCACTGCAGACAGCAGGAACATCACAAAGGGCAAGCCCTTTTAAACTGGTCTGAGACAAGGGTAGATGGTTTATGCAGATACTGGTCCCACTCACTGCCCCTTGGAGCCCAGCTCCCAGGTGGGCTGCAGGTTTTATTTGGGTCTCTCAAGTGACCTACAGCAGCCTTGACTGAACTAGGCAGTACTGGTCTCAGGACCTGACATTGTTCTACACAGTTTATCCCAGTGCTGTTCATGCACGGATGGCAAGCACTTTAACCACCGAGCCATCTCAATTTTTTGTTCAAAACACCTCAGATGTTTGTTCGAATATCCCCAAGGATACAACAGGTATTCTTTAGCCTAAATTGGCTTCAAACTCCCTATGTAGCCAAGAATGACCTTCAACTTCTAATCCCCTTGCCTCTACCTCTCAAGTGCTGGGATCTTTACTGGATTCTACAGATTAATCTCAGGACTTCATACAAGCTCCTCCTGGCCTCAGGGCCTTTGCACTTGTGCTCTCTACCAAGACTGTCTTCTTTCTAGGCTCTCTAAATTCCTGACTGTCACCTCGGATCTCAACTTGGGGATTCAGCCTCAGCCAAAGTCTCTCCCTCACTCACACAATCCCAATCTTTGTGTGTGTCTGTGTTGGTGTATGAGTACAGGAAAGCATGTATCACAACATTCAAGTGGAGGTCAGTAGACAAACTCAGGTGTCCAATCCTCATCCTCCACACTGAGATGTCTCCCTCATGTGTAAACCAGGCTGGCTGGCCAGTGTGTTTCAATGTTTGATAGCCAGTGTGTTACCTCCCATCTTGCATTAAGGATTACAGAAATAAGCTACTACACCTGGCTTTATGTGGGTTCTGGGGATCCTTGTGCTTTTATGGCAAGCACTTTATCTATTGAGCTATCTCCCAGGTCCTAAGACTTCAAGTGTTGCCCTGCACAAATCCCATCCTGCAACATTGCCCTCTTTGATGTTTAGTGAGTTTTTTAAATTAATTAATTTTTCACATGCATTGGTGTTTTGCCTCTATGTATACCTGTGGGAGGGTACCAGATCCCCTGGAACTGGAGTGACAAGCAGATGTGAGCTGCCATGTGGGGCTGAAACTGAACCTGGGTCCTCTGTAAGAGTAGCCAATATTCAACCACCAGCCATCTTTCCCATCCTGTGATGTCTAGTGTTAATAGTCAACTTGATAGAATCTGGAATCACAGAAGATCAGAGTCTCAAGGAAGAACTGTCTAGATCAGGGTGTGCCTGTGAGGGATGTTCTTAATTCATTAACTGAGGTGAGAAGACTCTCGCTGTGAACTGATGGGTTCACATCTCATAGGCTAGCCTGGATAGTAAAAGGAGAACTACGAGAACTGGTGGTGTCCCCTCTCCACTTCTGGGCTATGATACAATGTCACAAACCATCTTGTTTGAGAGATAGTCAGTCCACCACTAAAACTTTACTTAGGAGATGGAGTGTGACCTGGAACTCTGAGTCATAACAAAGTCTTTCCTGTTTAACTTGTTTTTGTCAGGGTATTTTATCACAGCAAACAGAATAGGAACTAAGACACCCTCATAATTATCCCTACCAACTAGCCTGTCTGGAGGTCATGTGGCCATTATTAACTGTGGGTGTCCTGGTGACCAGGACCAGCACTTGACAAAACACTGGGCACACCAGAGGTACTCAAAGAAACACTTTGTGATCTGAGCTTGGGAGCACCTACTGGTAACCCCAGAAACCAGAAAAGTCTGGGACAGGAGGATTCCAAGCTTTGGGTCAACTGGGCCTATGATAGGTAGGTAGGTAGGTAGGTAGGTAGGTAGGTAGGTAGGTAGGTAGGTAGATGAGAGAGAGAGAGAGAGGGAGTGGGGGGAGAAGGATAGCTGGCGAGATGGTTAAGCAGGTAAAGGCACTTGTCAAGCACCAAGCCTGACAAGTTGAGTTTCTTCCCAGGTCCCACATGAGATAACTAACTTCTACATGCTGTCCTATAATATACACTCATAATCTATGGCACATGTGTATCACACGCACGCGCACACACACACACACACATACACGGGGTGGGGGCAGGGACAGACACAGGGACAGAAAAGAAGAGAGAGGGAGGGACAGGGACAGGGACAGACACAGGGACAGAAAGGAAGGGAGAAGGAGAGAGAGGGAGAGGGAAGGGGGAGGGGGAGGGAGAGAGAAACATACATATATACATATAATTTAAATTTTAAAGTATTTGAAGAAGAAACAATGGGATGACATAGTAGAACATAACATTAATTCCAGCCCTCAGGAAGCAGAGGTAGGCGGATCTCTGGGAGCCTAGCCTGGCCTTCATAGGGATTTCTACGCCAGTTTTAGAGCTACTTAGAGAGACCCTGCCTCAAAAACTACCCCCAACAACTGTGGTAGCTGGAACATGAGGCTCACAGATAGCTCAAAGTCAGCTTGGTCTGCATAGCAAGTACCAAGCTAGCCAGGGTTACATGATGTAGCCTTGTCTTAAAAATAGATAGACAGACGACAGATGTAAACAAGTAAAAACCTAGGCATGGTGATGAACTTATTAATCCCAGGATCAGGACTTTAAAGCCAGTCTGTTATAATAAAGCAAGCTGTAGGTTACATGAGACCACATCTCAAAAATATAAGAAAGAACTAACAACGGTAGCCCTAGTGTTCAAGCCTTGTGATCCTGACAGTCAAAGTAGGAGCACCTCCATAACCTAACCCTGAGTCCCAGGCCTCCCTGAGATAAAATGACAATACCTACTTTACAAAAAACAAAAAACAAAGCCAGCCCAGCATGGTATTACATGTTCATACTCATAACACTCAGGAACCAGAGACAGGAGGAAAGTAGCAAATTAAAGGCTAATATTAAAAGTGGGGAGCTGGCTAGGACTGGGATTATGACTCAATTGGTAGAAAGCTAGCCTAGCATGCATGAAGCCCTGAGTTCCACTGCTAGTACTACATAAACCTGAGGTGATACAGCATGCCTGTAATCCTAGCACTTGCAAAGTGGAAGCTGGATGATCAGGAGTTGGAAAGTCATCTTCAGTTAAAAGCTACTATGAGGACAGCCTAGGACACTTGAGAGTGTTTCAAACACAAAACCAAACAACAATCCCGGAGGAGAGGGGGGTAGGGCACGGCAGGGAGGGGCTTGCAGACCTATTGGGTTCCCACAGATCAGCAGATCCCTCCCAGCACAGGCAGGAACATAATCAGCTTTCCCAGCTGACCTGGGTCGCTGCTACATCTGTCCTCAAACTGCCCTTCCTCCTTCTGGATGTCCAGTCTCCCCCAAGCAATATACCTCTGTGAGAGGTCGGGGCCTCTTTTCCACTGCAAACTCAGTGTGACACAGCTCACAGTAGCTGGTGTTGGAGGAAGACAGCCATTTCTCCAGGCAGCTCTTGTGCACAGCTCCCAGGGTGCCAGTACAGCCACATGGGGACAGCAAGTTCTCCCCATTTGCTCCCTCATGGCAGATTCGGCAGAAGGGACAGTCACTGGAGGGACACAGAGATAAGACTTGTGAATGATGGATGGTAAGCTTCTTGTTTAAACTGATATCAGTACTTGCTAGCTTATAAGCTCACTGTCACTCCCACGATGCTATTTGGTAAACCTCTGCACATCGTTCAACAGCCCAGCTCCAGATGTCCTCTTCTTCACGTAACTTTTCAAATTCCCATTGGTAGGCCCATATGTTCCCTCCCCAAAGCTACTGTGGGCTCTTTGTAGCCTAGAGTGAGCAATCCTATCCATCCATCGGCCTGCCTAATGCTCTCTTCTTTTGGTGAAACACTATCATGATATTCCTACATAAATATCAACTCTTTGTGGTCCTTCTGTGGTCCATTCTTAGTCGTTCTGATGTTTTATCTTGTCAACTTGACAGGAGGTAGAATCACTCTGGAGACAAGTCTATGGGCATGTCTGTGAGAGGTTTTCTAAGTTAAGTTAAGGGAGTGGAAAGACCCACCCTAAACATGGATGATACCACTCCATGGTCTGGGGTCCTGGAGTGAATGAAAGAGAAGAAGCAGAGACACAAGAAAGCTCAGTGGATAAAGGTGCTTGCTGATAGGTCTGATGACCTGAGTTCAATCCCTGGAGCTCACATGGTGGAAGAGTTCTGACCTCCATACACATGCCATGGCAGATACAAATACACATGCCATGGCAGATACAAATACACATGCCATGGCAGATACAAATACACATGCCATGGCAGATACAAATACACATGCCATGGCAGATACAAATACACATGCCATGGCAGATACAAATACACATGCCATGGCAGATACAAATACACATGCCATGGCAGATACAAATACACATGCCATGGCAGATACAAAGGAATGCGCACACACAACTTTTTAAAGAAAAAAGCAAAGTGAACACAAGCACTCGTCTCTCTGTTTCCTAAGCTTCCTAACTATGGGTGTAATATGACCAACCATCTTGTGTTTCTGCCATTGTGACTTCCCAGACAGTAGCTTGGAATTGTAACTCAGAATCAATCTTTCCTTTCTTAAGTTGCTTTGGTCAGGTGGTTTGCCAAAGCAACAAGACAAATAACTAATACAGTCCTCAAGGACTATGGCACACACATGATCATACACATATATACTAACACACATCACATACAGGACTACAACACATATACTACACTAACACATATCACACACACACACACACACACATATATATATATATATATGTATATATATATTACAAACACAAGATTTTTTAAAAAAACATTATTATTATTTTTTTTTCTTTTTCTTTTTTTTGGAGCTGGGGACCGAACCCAGGGCCTTGCACTTGCTAGGCAAGTGCTCTACCACTGAGCTAAATCCCCAACCTCTTTAAAAACATTATTAAAACTCCTGGCTCTATCTGCACATAAAAGTCACACTGTCTGAAAAACCCATTCATGTGAGAAAATTACTTATTTGTTTTTCTGTGCACGGCTGAGGAAGGCAAAGGGAGGGATGGGCCAACAGGCGTAGAAACCATGCATACACAGCTGCTTTGGGGAGTCTCTAATCACAGCCCAGTCTCTAGGGAAGTTGCATTCTTCCTGGGGCTGCTCAGGAAGGCAGGAGGTGTGGCTTTGGTGAACCCATGGACTACCCAGTACATGAGTCATTGTTTTTTAAACATTTCTGCCCAGAAAGCATAGTTGTCAGGCGTAACTTCGTAACTGTTCAAATACATATACAGAGAGAGAGAGAGAGAGAGAGAGAGAGAGAGAGAGAGAGAGAGAGAGAGACTCTTTATTCTCCATAGGGGTATTTTCCACTCCCCAATCCTTTTCTCCAGTTTTCCTGTTGTGTGGTTGAAGCCTGGCTACTTTTAAAAGAGCTCAACAGAGGGCTTGGGACTTAGGCTCAGTTGGTAGCATGCTTGCTTAGTAGTCAGAAAGCCCTGGGTTCCATCTCTACCACCAGACCCACAAGTCTGTGAAGCCAGCACTTTGGAGTTAGAAACAGGAAGATCAGGAGTTCAAAGCTGAAGCTCAGCCTAAGCTTACATCTTTCCTTTTAGCCAAGTCTCTAAGATGCTCTTTCCTTCTGCAGTACCAAAGGTCCACTGGCCAGACTGAGGAGCCACTCAGCTAGTAAGGAGCTTCCCTGCAAGCATAAGAACTGGAGTTGGATCCTCAGCGCCCACAAAAATACCAGCTGGGTGTGGTGGCCCATGTGTAATTTAAACTAGCAAAGTCATCAAGTTGTGAGTTCAAGTGAGAGACCCAGGCTCAGTGTGTGTGTGTGTGTGTGTGTGTGTGTGTGTGTGTGTGTGTGTGTGTGTGTGTTTTGGAAAGAACCAATAAAGATACCTGATGTCACCCTCTGACCTCCACAAACACACAAGCACACAATCACACAAGTACACAAAACTGAACGTATAAGTACTCACACACATGCAAACTCTCACACAGGCTTGCAGTTATACACCACACACACACACACACACACACACACACACACACACACAGACACACACAGAGAGAGAGAGAGAGAGAGAGAGAGAGAGAGAGAGAGAGAGAGAGAGAGAGAGAGAGATCTCACAGGAAAGGACTCTCCATTCCAGAAATCAACTCAGGGAAGGAAGCGGTGAGAATCTCAAGAGCCATGTATGCTTCCTTTCTTCTGGGAAGCCTGGGAACTTGGGAACACCAATTCCAACAAAGGCAGAGAGGGCAAAAGTTAACAGTTTATTGAGCACTCTTCATATGAAGTACTTTTGAGACCATTTTGTTTTTGTTTTGTTTCATTTAATTTTTCTTATCTTACACACACACACACAAATCACATGAATGAATGAATGAATGTGTGTGTGTGTGTGTGTGTGTGTGTGTGTGTGTGTGTGTGTGTGTGTGTATGAATGAGTATATGGGTCATGACCTATGGGTGAAGGTCAGACAGAGGACAAGTCCCTTGTTTGAGGCAGGGTCAGTACTGTATGTTCCAGGCTTGCTTCTCTGAGCTTTTGGGGAGTTTCCCATCCCCGCCTCTCTGTAGGAATGGTTAAAGGTTTGCAGGCTTGATTACATGGACTCTGGGGATTTGAACTCAAGTCTTCATACTTGCATAGCAGGCCTTTTACCAACTGAACCAGCTTTCCAGTATGTTCTTATTTATGTTAAAATAAGATATGTTAAAACATGATTTCCAGGGCTACACAGAGAAACCCTGTCTTGAAAAAGAAGAATCAAAAAAAAAAAAAAGACATTGTTTCATAGGTAGCCTTGATTGTCCTGGAGCTCACTCTGTAGATAAGACTAGCCTCAAACTCATAGAGATATGCCAGTCACTGACTCTGAAGAGCTAGGATTAATGATATATGCACCATACCTGACTTCAACTTTTTTGTTTGTTTGTTTTTAGGCAGGGTCTCATATAGCCCATGTTGGCCTCTAACTTGCAACCGTAGCTGAGGACAATCTTGAATCCCTGGCCCTCTGTCCCTACCTCTCCAGTACTGAGATGCCAAGCATCTGCTACCGTGACTAATACTTTGTTTTTATATTTATTTAAAGACAGAGTCTCACTACGCAGTCCTGGCTGGCCTGGAACTTGTTAAATAGACCAAACCAACCTTGAACTCAAAAATCCACCTGCCTCTGCCTCTGAGTCATGTCTGCTACCATGTTCCTTTGTCCCTAGAACTCACTGCATACCCGAGGCTGAGCTGGGGGTTCACTGTGCTGCACAAGCAAACTCAAGCCGACATTGCTCTGCCCTGGGATCCAGAACTGTGGCTACAGGCTGTAATTTAAGTATAAGACTGGGCTTCATCTATCTCATTCTCACAAAGCCTGGAGGAAAGTACTCACTCACTTCCATTTTAGGTTGAAAAGTCCAAGAAAGCTAGACAATGTGGCACACATCTGTACTCCCAGGGGTAAAAGGCAGAGGTGGGAAGTTCAGGAGCTTAAGGCCAGCGAAGCTACATAGAAAGCTTGGGGTCAGAATATGTTACATGGAATAATGCCTTGAGAACATTAAAAAAGGAGGAAGGAAGGAAGGAAGGAAAGGTGAAAAGGGAGTGGGAGCGGAAGGAGAAAAGAGAAGGCAGGGAGAGGGAAAGAAATGAAGCCTGGAAAAGTTATAGCAGTGTGTGTGTGTGTGTGTGTGTGTGTGTGTGTGTGTGTGTGTGTGTGTGTGTGTGTGTGTGTGTGTGTGTGTGTGTGTGTGTGTGTGTGTGTGTGTGTGTGTGTGTGTGTGTCTGTGTGTGTGTGTGTGGGGGGCACACACTGAGTTAGTCTCAGGGGCTGGCCTGTGAGCAAGCATGTGGAGGTCTTCCTAGGGTTTCACTGAACTGGGAGTCTGCATTTCCAGCTAGGCTGAAATGCTAGCCAAAGAGCTCTCAGGATCTGCCCACGTGTCCTGCCCAACTGTGGTTAGGTCTCTCTTTCCGTCTTTATGTGGGTTCCCAGGGCTGAACTCAGGTTGCCAGGCACACGGAGCCAGTTTTTAATACACTGAGACATCTCGCCGGCCCAGCATTTTCAGCTTATTGCCCTTTCAACTTACAGTGGGCTCCTCAGAACAAACCTTCATTATGGACAGGTGCAGCAAGTCCCCACATTCTGAGGACTGTAACACTATGTTCTCAGAATAATCTGACCAGAAAGGCATTTCAATTTGTCCCAGGTCCCTTGGAGACAGAGGCATCCACAGGTGTGTCACCCTCTGCATTGCTTCTCCAAAGCCCCAGGTCACTGGTGTGATCCACCCATCTGGGCATGACAGCCTTCATCTTCATCAGAATAGCTGGAATTATTTGCCCGTAACCTTCAAGACCCAGCCTGTTGACAACTGGCCTTCCCTCCTAGGAGGAGGAGGTGAGGTCATTGGATCCTCCCTTGAGATCCCAGACACTAACTCCTGCACCTCTTCCTGCTAAAAATACTCCATTATTTCTCAGTTACGTGTGATCTTTTATGGTCTAGGAGGTGCTAGACTACAGTACATGGGAGCTTCATGAAAGGGGACTGACTCCATGTATGATGCTATAGGAAAGTCTTCATCAATGCTGGGTGAGACTTTCTGGTGATTCAGCTATTTCGGGTGTGATGGTTTGTATATGCTTGACCAAAGGAGTGGCACTATTAGGAGGTGTGGCCTTTTGAGAAGTAGGTGTGGCCTTGCTGGAGTAGGTGTGTCACTGTGGGGGTGGGTTTTAGACCCTCATCCTAGCTGGTTGGAGGCCAGTCTACTCCTAGCTATTTTCAGAACAAGAGGTGGAACTCTCAGCTCCTCCAGCCCCATGTCTGCCTAGACATTGCTATGTGCCTACCTTGATGATACTGAGCTGAACCTCTGAACCTGTAAGCCAGCTCCAACTAAATGCTGTCCTTTATAAGAGTTGCCTTGGTCATGGTGTTTGTTCACAGCAGTAACACCCTAAGGTATCTATGCTCCTGTAAGTAACCATACACCCATGCTGTAAGTAAGCCACGTAAACTCATTAGTCCCCACAGCTAGACTTTGGTGTGTGTATGTAAAGGCCAGAGGTCAACATCAAGTTGATTCCTCAGGGGAAGTCCACCAGGTTTTTCAAGAAAAAGTCTCTAATTGGCCTAGGACTCACTAATTGAGGTAGCTGGGCTCACCAGAGAGTTCCAGAGACCTGCCTGTCTCCACTTCCCTAGTACTGGGATTGCAAACACAAGCTACAATGCTTGGTTTTTTATATAGATTCTAGGGATGGACCTCAGGTCTTCAAGCTTGCACAGCAAGCATTTTATCGAATGGGCTGCCTCCCTAGCTCCACTGATAGACAAATACTCTAAATACTTGGCACACACGTGCATGTGTGTATATGTGTATGTGTGTATGTGCATGCGCTAATATATACTAAATTATTAATATATATTATTAAATTATTATATATATACTACTTGTGTCTGTGAGGAGAGAGTACCCAAAGAGGCCAGAAGAGGGTGTTGGATCCCCTAGAAATGGAGTTACAGATAGTTATAAACTGTCTATTGTTGGTGCTAGGACCTTAACTCCTGTCCCTAAAAAAGCAGCAGGTCTTTTTACCAATGAGCCATCCCTCCAACATAAGCATTTGGCTCTTTTTCTCTGGCATATTAACCCCTTTGCCTCTCTCAATGACTGGACTCCTGACCTCAGACTAGTAGAATATCATTCAACCCAGAGACAAGTGGGGACAAAAGCCTGGCTACTCATGGTCACTACTCACCTCGGTGTATCCAAAGCCCGGATGACAGTTGAGAGCAGCCGGCCATCCCTTGAAGTCACTTGAGCTACATACTGAGGTGGTCCAAGCCCTGTGGCCTCCACAACCTTGGAAAAGGCAGGGCTGCTAGAGCAGTCACACAGGGAGCCAGGGAGGTGGCAACAGTCACCTGTCGTCATGGCCACAGGGAGCCTCCTGTCCTCAGGGCCTGAGGCCCATGGTCCCAGGAGCCTGGAGGTAGGGGAGCAGAGAGATCAAAGGCAAAATTAGTGAGTCACAATAGCAGTTTTGTTTCTCTTTTTAGATGTGTGTGTGTGTGTGTGTGTGTGTGTGTGTGTGTGTGTGTAAACATGTGCAAAGGAACACAAGTAGAAGTCTGAGGTGGCAAGAGAGCCTTGTCTTCCACCTTATTTGAGACAGTCTCTTTCTTTGTGCTGTGTGCACCAGGCCAACTCACCCGCAGCTTCCAGAGAGTCTTCTGGCCCCTCCTCCCATTTCACAGTATGAGGACTGGGGTTACACGTAAGCTTTATTGTGTCTGACTTTACATGGGTTCTGGGGATGTAAACTAAAGCCCTCACATTTCTGCAGCTAGCACTTACCCACAGAATGTTCCCAGCCTGAGTCCCTCTTTTGATCTCACTATATATATATATATATATATATATATATATATGTTTTAAGGGTTTATTTATTATATGAGTACACCGTAGTTGTCTTTGGACACACCAGAGAGGGCATCAGATCTCATTACAGATGGTTATGAGCCACCATGTGGTTGCTGGGATTTGAACTCAGGACCTCTGGAAGAGCAGTCAGTGCTCTTAACCGCTGAGCCATCTCTCCAGCCCGATCTCACTATATTTTACTTTGTGTTTATGTGTAGGGATATTTTGCCTGCAGGTCTGTCTGTGAACTACTGCCTGATGCCTGCAAACACCTCCTGGAACTGGAGTACACATGGTTGTTAGCCACCATATGGTTGCTAGGAATTGAACCCAGGTCCTTAGGAAGAACCACCAGTGCTCTGAACCTCCAAGCCACTGCCACAGTCCCTGACCTCACTACAATGCAGACTAGCCTGGAACTTAAGTTCTAAGCCTTCTGAATGCTAGATTATAGATCATGCCTGGCTCTTGAGTCCTGTCTTGGCAAAGATTGTAAAGGTTATTTACTTGTCACACTGAAACAATCAAGAGTCACCTGGGAAATGGCTCTCAAGGAGGAATTGTCTAGACTATTTTGGGATGCAGTCACATGCCCTTGGGGGACATGTTTTTCTTTTTAAATTATGTTTGTTTTGCCTGTATATGTTTATGCATGTGGACATGTATGTTTCAGAGCATGCATGTGAGAGTCTGAAGATAGCTTGCAGAACTCAGTTCTCTTCTTCCACAATATGGGCCCTAGGGGTTGATCTCAGATCAAGGTTGATGACAAATGCTTTCACCTGCTGAAACATCTGGCTGGAGTCTCTCCTACCTAGGGATTTTCTTAATTGGTTACTTGAGGCGGAAAGACCCACACTGAATGTAGGTGGGCTACACACTGGACTGAATGAAAAGGACAGAGTGAACTGGGCACTAGCCTACAGGCATTCATGCACTCTGTTCCTGATTATAGATGTGATATGAATGCCCTCCAGCCCTTGCTACTGTGACTGCACTGAAGTGATAATCTGGAACTGTGAGCTAGAATAACCCTTTCTTCTCCTCCTCCATGGTTTGTACATGCTCAGTTCAGGGACTGGCACTACTAGAAGGTATGGCCCTGTTGGGAGTAGGTGTGGCCTTGTTGGGAGTAGGTGTGACCTTGTTGGAGTAGGTGTGTCACTATGGGTGTGGACTTTAAGACCCTCATCCTAGCTGCCTGAAGTCAGTGTTCTGCTAGCAGCCTTCCCATGAAGAAGTACAACTCTCAGCTGCTCCTGCACCTGCCTGCCTGGATGCTGCCACGCTCCCACCCTGATGATAATGGACTGAACCTCTGAACCTGTAGGCCAGCCCCGATTAAACATTGTCCTTTATAAGAGTTGCCTTGGTCATGGTGTCTGCTCATAGCAGTAAAACCCTAAGACATCCTCTAAGTTGCTTTTGTTATGGTATTTTATCAGTTCAACAGAAATGACACTAAAACAGGGCTCTAAGACTATGGACAAAGACTTGCCTCTTTGAATCTCTGTTTGCATTTGTAAAGTGTGGGTGAGAACGCTCCCAGCTGATGTACACAACTTAGGACAGCTGGGACTTGTGCTGGATTTTTCTCTCATTCTTTGAGAAAAAGAAAGGCATGGCCCCACTTCCTAATCCTACAAATCAGATTTTCAAATCACATTTTCACATAGAGGAGCATTGATTGAAAGTGACTGCACACCTGTGTGCCAGGCCCTTTGCTCGGTTTTTTAACACAGCCAGAATCACCCTGTTCTAGCTAAAACCAGATCCTTGAGACTGTGCTCAAAACATTTAAGCTGTCTTTATTTACTGAAAGCAGAATGCACCTAGAGAGGCTGGGAGCATGGCTCGGGTAGAGTAGTACCTAGAATCCACTGAGGGCCTGCGGCATAGAAAGCACTGCCCTAGGATGCACGAAGGGGTGGGGGGATGAAGGGAACTAGAAACGTAATGTTTTGCACCGGAATGGTGAGTCACTCAGGTCACTTGTGACTCATGGCCTCTGTCCAACTGTGTACCCTAGGAGACCTCAGTTCATCAAGAAAATGACACTTTTGTGTCCTCAGAAGACCAGTTGCTCTGTCCTCAGTTCCCAAGGAGAGGCTACCGGAGATAATGAACACCTTAGGTAGCCATTCTGAAGTCTGCTCTGGGTAACTTTAGTGGGATTCTGCCCTCTGCCTCAGGGTCTAATCAGCAAAAGGGAACTGTACGAAGACTGGTCCTGTTCTCCAGAGTAGCATGACTAGGATTCTAGCTTCTCAATTGGTGGAAATTACTTCTATGAATGTTTTCTCCTTCCTAGTAGTGGGGCTTGAACGTAAGAGATCTGCCTTACAGGGGTTGGGGATTTAGCTCAGTGGTAGAGCGCTTGCCTAGCAAGTGCAAGGCCCTGGGTTCGGTCCCCAGCTCCGAAAAAAAGAAAAAAGAAAAGAAAAAAAAAAAAAAAAAAAAAGATCTGCCTTACTAGGCAAGCACCATATCACTAAGTTATATGCCCAGCTCCTCCCCCACCACCACATACACATTTCTCTCCTAACCAAGTAGGTTTTGGAGGCTCAAACTCAGGCTCGATGGTCAATGAACTATCTCACCGGCCCATAATGTTTTAATTTCAGGCAGAGTATCACCAAGCTACTTGCTGAAACTTGCTCTGTAGCCTAGACAGACCTTGAACTTAAGACTTTCCTGACTCAGCTCTTCAAATAGGAATGTGCCATTAGGGGTGACTCTTACAAAAATCCATGAAAGTAACAGAAGGCTCATTAGGCATCAATCCAGAGCTAAAGATCACTGGTTTTAACTTGTCCAATACCCAGGACTATTATCAATAAGAGTTACATCCAGAGCCCACAGCAACCCTAATGGTATTTTAAGTTCCAACTGATAGGGCCAGCCTGGCCCCAACTCAGCTCTTACCAGTACTGCCTGTGAAAATCAGAAACCCAAAAACACGGAAAATAAATTATTAACTGACTTTTTGTACTCAGCCTGTTGACAAATCAGCTCTTCCCTGAAGAGCTCAGCTAAAAACCCAGTACAATCTCCTAGGCCTCCATGGCCCAGCCGGAGGTCAGATAAGCAAGTATCAACCAAAGTCAGACACAGCCAGGAGGAAGGCTGAGGGCCAGAGATAACAGCTACAGGGCATCGGCCAGGCTGCTTTGTTGTGGACACTGATGTTCCTTCAACCAGAATGTACAGTTGAGAGGTCAGTGGGGAAGCGCTGAGCCCTCCAAGAGAAAGCATGCAGAAAAAAGTCCACCTCAACCTCGGATGATTTGTTTTAGATTCTTTCCCTTACCATCCCTTCTCCCCCGTGTCCCCTTTTATCTTTTCTTTTTTGTTTTTTAAAGATAAGATTTCTAGGCTGGCCTAGAACTCACTGTATAACCAAAGATGACCTTTAACTATCATTTTTTAAAGGTTTTTAAATGTTATTATTTGTATTTTATTTTATGTGTATGGGCATTTTGCCTGTGTGTATATCTATGCACTACATGCACATCTAGTGCCTATGAAGCAAAAGGGCATTGGATCCCCTGGAACTGGAGTTACAGATGGTTGTGACCACCATGTGGACACTGGGAATTAAAATCCAGGTCCTGGGCTGGAGAGATGGCTCAGTGGTTAAGAGCACTGACTGCTCTTCCAGAGGTCCTGAGTTCAATTCCAAGCAACCACATGGTGGCTCACAACCATCTGTAATGGAATCCAATGCCCTCTTCTGGTGTGTCAGAAGACAGCTACAGTGTACTCATATACAAAATAAATAAATAAATCTTTAAAACCCAGGTCCTCTGGAAGAGCAGCCAGTGCTCTTAACTGAGCCATCTCTGTAGTCCCAACTCTCTTGATCTTTGCACCTTCATCTTCCAAACACTGTCATTTTGGGAATACCATGATGGTCTATGAAGTTCTGGCCATGGAACCCAGGGCTTTGTGCATGCTAGGTGAACACTCTACCAACTGAACTACATCCCCAGTGTGCACGCATGTGCCTCCCCCCCCCCCCTTTTCCCACTTTCCTTTCTCCCTCTTTCCCTCCCCCTCCTTCTCTCTCACTCTCACTCTCTTTTCTTGGTGATAGGATCTCACTAAACAGTTGAGGCTGGAACTCCTGATCCTCCTACCTCTGTCTTCCAAATACTAGAAGATGAAAGACCTTAGAATTCATATAAACAAGTGTGCATTACAAGAACCATCACAACTCCTTACTTTACCTACTATTAAGGGGGGAAATCCACCAACAGTAGTAAATTTGCTCACATGTCCTAAATTGTAACATAGTAACAACAATGCTGAGCAGAGTAGCACATGCCTATGATTCTGGCACTCTGGATACTGAGGCAAGAGGATCAACAGTTCAAGTTTATTTTGGCTACAGAGACTGGAGGCCACGTGGGGCTACAAGAGACCTTGCCTCAAAAAACAAACCAAACATCAGGAGGTAAAGGCATGGCCTGATGTTTGGTTTGACCTGAGTTCTAGTCCCAGAATCACGTGATGGAAAGAAAGAACACACATGCACACACTCACACACTCACTCAACTCACTCACTTGCACATTTAAAAAACATAGTAATAGCAGCAAAAATGTATTAACCACTGCATACTAAGGCTGGGGTGGTGGCTCAGTTGGTAGAATGCTTCTCTGGCACGCACAGAGCACTGGGTTGCTCCTCATGACATTATAAAACAGCACGCAGGATATGGGGGTACACACTCGCCATCCAAGCACTCGGGCAAGAGGATCAGAGGGTCAAGGTCATCCTCAGCTATATAGTGAGTTTAAGGACAGCTTGGGCTACGTGAGACCCTGTCTCAAAAATAAACAACACACACAAAATAGTAGATCGTCAAGCTATCTGCCTAAGTTCAAACCCAAGGAATTGTTGTGAAGTGTCTCCTTCCAGGGTCACATCCCTGGAGCACCTCTCTCGGACTACTCCAGCTAAAATGACACAGGCATCCACACAGTTCACTCATGGCATTGGGTCCTCTTCCGAAATGTTTTCTCTGTTAATGGACCTACCACACCCATCTTCATGCTCTTCGATGAATTCTGGAAAAGAGGGACCTTGCTGGACATTTTTTCCTGCTGTCCCCAGCACCTAGCCCTAGTTCTAGCACAGAGTGACTGCATGTAGCATTGCTGCATTCACTTCTTATTCCGACACTGTAAGTGATTGGGAGACATAAGTCTCAGAGGCTGTCCTGCCAGTCTCTATAATGAGAAAAAGTTCTAGGGCTACTGGGATGGATTTCATCTGGTCCTCACAACAAAACTATGACGTAAGTCCAGTAATTAGCCTCGATGATTGAAAAAGAGACCACACTTCAGAAAGGGATGCCTATTTATTCAAGGTCACACAGCTAGCAAGGGGCAGTGCCAGGATTTAAACTAGACAGTGAGTTGTCTGGTCCTCAAGAGACATTAGGGGTTTTGTTGTTGTTATCTTGTTTAATTGTATTTGCTATTAATTTTATCATGTTTTTTTTTTTTTTTTTTAATTTTTTTTTTTGGGGCTGGGGACCGAACCCAGGGCCTTTCCCTCCCTAGGCAAGCACTCTACCACTGAGCCAAATCCCCAACCCCCAATTTTATCATGTTTTATTAATTTCATTTTACATGTATGAGTGTTCTACCTCCATACACATATGTCCAGTGAGTGCTTGAAAGGACCAGAAGAGGGAATCGCATCCCCTCAAACTGGAGTTACAGATGGCAGTGAGCCACCATGTAAGTTCTGGGAACTGATCCCAGGTTCTCTGCAAGAGCAGCAAGAATTCTTAACCAATTCCAGCTCCTAGTTTTTGTTCCTCTGTTTTTTGAGACAGTGCTTCATTACATAATCCATACTGGCCTTGAATTCTTAGTGATTCTCCTGCTTCAGCCTCCTGTGTGCCAAGATTGCAGGAATTGCACTGAGATTCCTTTTTTAGATTAATGTATTTAGGGGATTTTTGGGAGGGGGAGGGGATACGCCAATAGAGAGTAGGAGTAAGGGTTTATTGACAAGCATGTGGGCACCTTACCAGTGGTTTCATCACTGAAGAAAATGCTTCTTCCTCCCTCAGCAACCATAAGTTGCCTATAGAGTCTGAGGAAAAGGTAATATAAGTAACACCTGGCCCTCAAATAAATAAAACCTCTGCCACTGAGCTACATTCCACCCTTTCTTTTTCACCTAGAGTCACATAGACTTTATGACTATGTGATTCTGGTTATACCCATCATGCAGCAGTCATCCTGCCTCATTGGCTTCATTCTCCTGAGAGCTTAGACTGACTACAGGCATGTGCCACCAAGCCTAATACCGGGTTTCTTTCTTTCTTTATTAAAGGCTGGTAAGATGGTTCCTTGGGTAAAGGTGCATGCCACCACCAAATCTGATTAGGAGGAGATAACTGAATCCCAAAACTGTCTTCTGATCTCTACATATGCTAGAGTGGGTGAGGGCTCACAAACTACACATAAACAAAACAAACAAATGGACAAATGTTAAAAACACAATTGTGGGTTAGAGAAATGGCTAAGTAAATAACACTATTTACTGCTCTTGCAAAGGACCCAGGTTTGGTTCCCAGGACCCATGTGGTGGCTCACAACTGCCTGTTCCAGTTCCAGAGGATCCAGCACCCTCTTCTGGCCTCTGAGGGCTCTTACATAATAGACATAAATTCACAGAGGCACACATACATTTAAAAAAATGGTATGGTGGCACACAGGTTTAGTCCCAACACTTGGAAGGCAGAGGCATTGGGATCTCTAAGAATTCAAAGCCAGCCTATTTTCCATAAGGAGACCCAGGGCAGCCAAGGCTACGGAGTAAGCCCTTCTCAAAAATAAAATAAAAATAAAACAACCAAACAAAACCAAAGCTGCACTAAGTAATCAAGCCAGGCCTTGAAGTCTTCCTGCCTCACCCTCCAGAGTAGCTGAGATAAAAGGCCTGTACCACCATGTTCTATGGTCTAGGCACTTTACCCTGGCTCTGCCACTGATACTGTATGTCTGGTTAAAGTTAATTTGCTTTTCTGGGCCTCATCCATCTCTTTCTTATTTTAGGGTGTGTGTGTGTGTGTGTGTGTGTGTGTGTGTGTGTGTGTGTGTGTGTGTGTGTGTTTTGGTAAAAGCAGGGCCTAGTGCATGCTAGGCAAGTACTGAGCTACATCCCCAGTCCACAAACTAAGTTCTAATCCCAAGTTCTACTTCTTATTTGTTTGTGTGGCCTTGGGAAACGGCTTTAACTTCCCTGAACTTCAATTTGCTCATCTAGATGAAAGGAATTACTTTTAGTACTTCAACCCCACTAACCACATAAATTCTGTCTACAGAGTTTTTTTTTTAAAGTGTTTTCAATTGTATTTATTTTGTGTGTATTTATGCATATGCACGTGGGTGTGCCTATGGAGTTGAAAAGACAACTTTTTGTTGTCAGTTTTTCTTTCACCATACTGCCCTCAAAATTGAACTCAGACAAGCACCTTGACCAGCTGAGCCATCTTGGCAGTCCCTGACTACTGTTTGAAAAACAACATTTTCAGTACAGTGCACTGAGTAGCTTTTTGTAAAGCTCCCAACTCTTTAAAATGTTAATAATTATCCAGACAGAACCGTTATGAAGAGGGTTTCAGATTGGCATTAGCCACTTTTGATCACCTACTGTATACCAGGCGCTTTTCTCATCAGCCATCTCCTAAATCAGGTTGGCTCCGAGATGACCCACTTTTCATAGATGGGGAAGTCGAGGCTCACAGAGGTTCCTACTACGTGGCGAGGCCCGGAGACCTCTCACCAACGTCGAAATGATAAATAACTGAGGTGCCTGCGTCCGGAGCAGGGATAAGGCCAAGGGTGCAGCCCTGTCTCGCCCGAGTACTCTGCCGGGGCCTCGAACCCGAGACCTGGGAGACCTGCCTACATACTTGGGCCAGACCCGCTCGCTGTTCTGTGCCTACCTGTTCTGCGGCCGGGCCGGGCGGCCGCGCAGGCCCCTCGGTTCTCCCTGGCCCGGGTCCCGGCCCGGCCCGGCCCGTCAGCAGCGGCTTGCTCCGGCTCCGGCGGGCACCTGCGTCCGGGCACCGCCCGCCGAGCCGACAGCACGGCGAACCAATGGAGACTCCCTCTGAGCACCATCTGCCAATCAGCGTACACGTCCCGCCCAAGGAGGTGGGGCCTTCAAAATATTGGGACGTCCTGGGCGGTCCAGGCCAGCAGCTCCTGGCTCCGCCCCTGCCGCGTTCTGGCCCCGCCCCCAGAATGGGCCCCGCCTCATCCCGGCTCCACCCCCATCCCAACTCTGGCGGCAGACCGCCAGAGCCTGCAGCAGAACAAAGACACGCTTAAGTAAACAACTTGACCCTTGCCCAGTGACTTCTTTCCGCTTCTTTTTTTTTTTTCCATTTTTTTAAAAGGCATTTTTAATGTAGATCAGGCTAACCTCAAAACCGCTTTGTAGCCAAGGATGACCTTGAGCCTCAGATCCTCTGGCCTCAACTTTCCCAGTGCTATCGGGGAGCTAGAATGGAATCAAGTTTTTCTTGCGTGCTAGGCACAAACAGTAGGAACTGAGATACATTTTTGTCACATTTACCGATCTTAGGGTAAGGAGAAAGGATATGATCACATTTTGCAAAAGAAAATCAACCCGAAGGGGTTACAGTTCTGTGGGGGAAACTGAAGCCATCATCACTCATTCAAGCAAGCATACATTCAAAAAATGGAGCAACACATGGTAGAAAGAGCTGTTGAGATGGCTCAGTGGGCAAGCGCTCTTGCCTGGCAAACATAACGATCTGAATTAAAATCTCCAGCATCCACATAAAAGAGCTGAATGTGGCCTGGAACTCCTGTGACCTCAGTGCTTTAGATGGTGTAGGCAGGAAGGTGGCTGGGGTTTGCTGACTGCCAATCTAGCACTAGTTTCAGCTAGACATCCTGCCCTAATACAACACTCAGTACTTGCCTTGCCCTGGGTTGTACACAAAGCCCTGGATTTGGTTCATGCCTATATTCTCAGCACTCAGGGGGTTCAGGGACACCCTCAACTACACAGAAAGTGAGTCCGACCATATCAAGGAAAACAAAAAAAGATCAAAATTCTGTAAGAAGCATTATTAGTAGCAAGTGCAAGGCCCTGGGTTCGGTCCCCAGCTCAAAAAAAAGAAAAAAAAAAAAAAAAAAAAAAAAAAAAGAAGCATTATTACAGTCCAGGCTTGTGAAAGACCCTGGGGGCATATTAACTAATATAAATATTGTGAGACAAACATTAGCGGTTTTTAATCACTGTGTTTGTTTGTTTGTTTGTTTGAGACAGGGTCTTACTATGTAACCTAGGTCCTGCCTCCCCCTCAGAAGCGTAAGATTACAGGCCTATGCCACCACAGCCCCACTTTATCAGTGTGAATTATTATTCTATTGCAGTACCTGTGGTAGAGCCAGAAGCCTGATCTCTTAGGTAGGTGCACCACGGAGCTACACCTTAAGCTTCATTTTGGTGGTGGTGGTGGTTGAGGTGATGATGGTTTGGATTGGCTTTTAGGTAGAGGGTTTCATAAAGTCCAGTGTGGCTTTGAAGTGTATATTCATCCAAGAATGACCTTGAACTCCTGCTTCCAAGTTCTAAGTGTGGGCACGAGTTCACCCTGCCTGGCTTTAGTGACATGTTTTTTAAGTTGCCAACAGAGTATGGACGTGTCGGAAACAATGTAGAGTCGCTTTTGTTCAATTTCCACAGCAACAGTAAAAAAAAGGTTAAAAAGTCCGGCGTGCTCCTGGGCATATACCGAAAAGATGCCCCAACATATAACAAGGACACATGCTCCACTATGTTCATAGCAGCCTTATTTATAATAGCCAGAAGCTGAAAAGAACCAAGATGTCCCTCAACAGAGAAACGGATACAGAAAATGTGGTGCATTTACACAATGGAATACTACTCAGCTATCAAAAACAATGACTTCATGAAATTCATAGGGAAATGGAGGGAACTAGAAAATATCCTGAGTGAGAATATTTTCACAAAAAAACACACTTGGTATGCACTCACTGATAAGTGGATATTAGCTCAAAAGCTCAGATTACCCAATGATACAATCCACAGACCACATGAAGCTCAAGAAGAAGTCTAGACCAAAGTGCGGATGCTTCAGTCCTTAGAAGGGGGAACAAAAATATTAATAGGAGGAAATACGGAGACAAAGTTCGGAGCAGAGACTGAAGGAAAGGCTATCCAGAGACTGCCCCACCTGGGAATCCAGCCCATACACATACAGCCACCAAACCCAGACAATATTGCTGATGCCAAGAGGTGCATGCTGACGGGAGCCTGATTTAGCTGTCTCCTGAGAGGCTCTGCCAAAGCATGACAAATACAGAAGCAGATGCTTACAGCCAACTATTGAACTGAGAACAAGGTCCCCATTGGAGGAGTTAGAGAAAGGATTGAAGGAGCTGAAGGGGCTTGCAACCCCATAAGAACATCAATGCCAACTAATCAGAGCTCCCGGGAACTAAACCACAATCCAAAGAGTACACATAGACAGAGACCCATGGTTCCAGCTGCATATGTAGCAGAGGATGGTCTTGTTGGGCACCAATGGAAGGAGAAGCCCTTGGTGCTGCCAAGGCTCAACCCACCATGGTAAGGGAATGTCAGAGCAGGGAGGCAGGAAAGAGTAGGTGGATGGGTAGGGGAACACCCTCATAGAAGCAGGGGGACGGGGAGGGGAAGTTATAGATAGGAAACTGGGAAAGGGGATACCATTTGAAATGTAAATTAAAAAATATCAAATAAAAAATGTTAAAAAAGTAGGGTGTGGTGGCACAGGCCTTTAACCACAGCCTTCAGAGACAGAAACAGGCAAATCTCTGCGAATTGTAGATTCTGTGAGGTAGGCCAGCCTACTTGACACAGCCAGTGAGACCTCATGTCAGCAGAAAACAAACAAACAAACAAACAACAGCCTGAAACCCAGAAATTATAAAAGAGGATATTTTACTCACCCATGCTTCGTAACTGTCATTAAAAAAAAAAAAAACATTATTATAGAGGACACTGAAACTTTACAAAAATGTTTATTCAAGAACATTTGCTGAACAATGTTTGCACTGTCTCAGGCTGACACCACTCTTCTTATTGTTCACTGTCTCCAAGGACAAGAGACTCAAAAATCACTTATGTAGTCCTTCTCCATTTGCCCTTATAGTGTTCCCCTTGCCTCTGCCTCTCTGAATATGCACTTGGTCTGCAGCGGTACACATATTGCCATCATGGAGATACTCATCATCTGTCTTTCTTTTATTCTTCTTTTGTTGTTCTTATCTTTTTATTCTGAGACAGGATCTCATGTATCCCAGGCTGGCCTCCAGTTTGCTGAGTAGCTCTTGCCTTTATCTCCTGAGTGCTGGCATGGCAGGTCTGCATCACCACTCTGGATGGATCTCCTGGCTTTTATGCATGCCATGTGAGCACTCCACCAACTGAGCTATAGCCCCAGCCCTGACTTTGGTTTTTGAGATAGGATCTTACTGAGCAATTTGGGCTATTCTTGAGTCATGGTAATCCTCTTGCCTCAGCCTGCTACATACTAGGAATGCAGTTAAATGCTACCATGCTCAGCCATTTCCCGAATAGGAGCCCATTGTTCCATATAATCAGAGGGCAACCTTCAAGATCAGAAACTTAACATTAACCCTGTATCACTATGTAAGTGTCAAAGCCCTTTCAACGTTTGAATGGCATCTTTTAAAGATAGGCCTAGGTGATGACGTTCAAGGCCTGGAATCCCCCAGAGGGGCTGAGGTCCTAGTTCAACAGTAGTGCCCCTCCCTAACTTGAACAAGGTACTGGGTTCATCCCTAGCACCCAGGAGTGGGGTTGAGAACAGTTCCTCAATCATGCTTTGTCTTCATGACCTTGATACTTTTCAAAATGGTAGATGTTGGGGTTGGGGATTTAGCTCAGTGGTAGAGCGCTTGCCTAGGAAGCGCAAGGCCCTGGGTTGGTCCCCAGCTCCTAAAAAAAAAAAAAAAAAAACCAAAAAAAAAATGGTAGATGTTTTGTAGACTAGCCCTTCATTTGAAAACATCTACATTTCTTCCTCACATTGTTCTGTAGAAAGTCCAAAAAAATGACATTGTGTTCTCAGGATGTATATAGTGTTGATAACCTCCACTACTGATTATGCTGAGTTGAATTGTTGCTTTCCTGTTTCTCCAGTGTGAGTTAGTGTCCTATATTGTCAATAAGTAACTTCTGGGAAAATATTTTGAAAATAATTAAATATTGTTTGTCAACAATGTTCGTAATCAATTTGATATCCATCGATGATTATTGACTGATTTGATTACTATTGTTTCTGGGAATGTAGGTCAATAAACCCATTGCCTTAGTTTCTCCATTTTGAAAAAATATTTAAGAAACAGAAATTGGGGTAGTAGCATCAATCTACTTATAGTTTTGGGATGAGGATATAGCTTAGTTGGTAGAGGGCCTGCCTAGCATTCACAGAGCCCACGGTTCCACTAAACAACAGGACATGGTGTCCAATGTCTGTATTCCATCATGCAGAAGGCAGAGACTGAAGAATCAAGAGTTCAATGCCATCCTTACCTATATATCAAGTTAAACCTCAGCCCAGAATAACAATCCAGTCTTTAAAAATATTTTTCTTTTATGCTTCGGCCAAATTTAAGAAGAGGTATACTTTCTCTCCACCATGAATATAGCCCTTTACAGTCATGGAAAGCTGTGAGATAAAGGCTTGAACAGATAGAAATTCAGCTGTGACAGGCTAAGGAGTCTTCCTCTGGATGAAGAAGATCTGGGTCAAAGCTAAGATGAATTGTTTCATTGTCTCTTCTACCACAGAGACAATTTTAATTTTTTTAAGATTTATTTTTTATTTTATATTTATGAGTGTTTTGCCTGCATACCAGATAAGTACAGTTCATGCAGAATCCAGAAGGTGGCATTAGATCGCTAGAACTGGAGTTACAAATGGTTGTGAAGTACCCCTGTGGGTTCTGGGCATCTAACCTGTGTCCTCTACAAGAGCAGACAGTGCTCTTAACTGCTGAGCCATCACTCCAGACACACAGGACTTTTGGGGGGTGGGGGGTTAGAGGAAAATGTGGTCTTAGGGACTTAATCCCTTTGTTTAAAAAAAAATGTCACTTATCAATTTTGTGTATGTGTGTGCTGTCCCACACACAAGTGCCTGACATAGTACCTATGTGGCCATCAGAAGACAGCTGGCAGGAATCTGTCCTCTCCTTCCACTGTGTGGGTCCTGAGAGTAAGCTCACATTGTCAGGCCTGGCAGCCAGTACCTTTACCCACTGAGCTGTTTTGCTGGCCTAAGCACACCTGTCTTATTTTACTTTTATTCCACACCGCCCTTCAACTAGCTACGTAAAGGTTTGTGCGACGCTGAGAATGAAACCCAGAGTGTCTGTGCTATGCAAGCATTCTGCCAACCGAACTACATTTCCACTTTGTTTGTTGTTTGTTTATTGTTGTTGTTGTTATTTGTGCAGTGTCTGTGTGTATAAGTGAGACAGACAAATAGACGGACAGACAGAATGAACAGATATTTTTACCCTCTAAAAAACCTCATCTGCCTCCAGTTTTGAATGTGCAAAAAAGCTTGAATGTTTTATTTGTTTATGGAAGGATTTAAGATCTCCACCAATTTGCATTTCCTGCCTGGTAGAGTTCTGTGCCCTTAGGTCTAGTCCTTTGATCAGTATAGTAGGAGGCTTTCATATCTTTTTTTTTTTTTTTGAAGATTAACTTCAAGCTCCCATTACTTCATGCTCATTAAACATATTCATTTTGGAACCAGGTGTGATGGTACATGCCGTTAACCTACAAAAGTACACACGGGCAGAGGCAGAGGCAGTCTGATCTCTAAGTTCAAGGCCAGCCTGGTTTATATAGTGAGTTCCCGATCAGCTAGGGTTACATAGAAAGACCCTGACTCACAACAAAATAGAGAGAAGGTGAGGGGTGAGTATGTAGCTCAGTTGGTAGAGTACTTGCTTGGCACATACCAAGCCCTAGGGTCTACATTTTGCAGTATATAACACTGGGCATTATGGTGCACCCCAATATTCCTAGCAGTTGGATAATAGAGGCAGGAAGATAAAAACTTCAAGGTCATCCATGGATACGGAATAAAAGCCAGCCCAGGCTATGTGAGACCCTGTCTCAAATAAAGAAAAAATAAAGGAAAAACAAGATTGTTGGGGGAGGGAAGGGAGAGGGGTTAGGGGGATGTTTGCCCGGAAACCGGGAAAGGGAATAACATTTGATATGTAAATAAGAAATACTCAAGTTAATAAAACAAACAAACAAACAAAAAAACCCACGATAGCCCTGAGTCTATCCCTACTCCCACATAAACTGGATGTGGTGGTACATACCTGTCATCCCAGCACTTCAGAAATAGAGAAGGATTGTGAGTTCAAGGCATTCTTGGCTTAGGGAGCTGAAGGAAAAGGCACAGTGCCTCCCTGTAAATGATTTGTTCTCTCTTGTCACGGCTGATAGTGAATCACAGTCCTACTAAAAGATGGCTTTCTGATTCCATCTTGCCTATTACTGGCATAGCAAGATATTTCAGGATGACTTTTTACCCTTCCTCTGGACTGGATCTGAAATGGGGGTATGGGGTGATGGAACTAGAGAAATACACACACACACACACACACACACACACACACACACAGACACACACACACATACATATATGTGTGTGTGTGTGTCTCTGTGTGTGTCTGTGTCTGTGTGTGTGTATACATATATACAAAGAGGACCTAACTTGTTCTCCTGGCCTCTGTGGGCCCCAGGCACGTATGTGGTGAACAGACATACATGCTGGCAAAACACTCATACACATACAATAAAAAAATAAATTTAAATTTGAAATCTGAACTTAGAGGATCGCTCAGTGGGTAAGAATACTTGCTACACAGGCCTGAGAATATGAGTTCAAATCCTTAGCACTCATGTACAGACATAACAGTGTTTGTCTGTAACCTTAGCACTGTAAGGGGGTAGAGAGTGGAGGATCTCTCACACTTCCTGGCTGCCAGTTTTGTTCCAGGTTCAGAGAGACTCTGCCTCTCTCTAAAGGAGCATAATAGAGCAGGATAGCCAACATGGTTCTCTAAAATGCTCAGGTGAACACGAGAGGGTGCATCAGCATCCAAAAGTGCACAAATCATTCACTCACTCACTCGCACACAATCTGCTGCTTGTTTCAGTAGTACATGAACTAAAATTAAAACAATACAGAGATTAGCAAGGACCCTGCAAGAATGGATCATCTAAAAATTCATTAAGCCTTCAACGTTTAAAAGGAAAATTGTATAAACTGAGGACATGACCTATCTAAAGTATGATTGAGGGTAAGGTTTTTATTACACAGGTGAGGGAGGGGGACTATAGCCAGAGGCATCTGGAAGAGTCCAGAACAGGGAAAGTAATAGATTGAACAGACTAAAGCTGGCTGTGGGAAGAGCAGGGGATGCGGAGCAAGAGAAAAAGAAGAGTTCAGGCAAAGGAGACAGAGAGAAGAGTTGGGGGATGTTTGTGGAGGGGGGCAGGAAGGCGACGTTTGAAATGTAAATAAATAAAATTATTAAAAAAAAAATTAGATCAAGGGTGTTGGAGAGATGGCTCAGCGGTTAAAAGCACTGACTGCTCTTCCAGAGGTCCTGAGTTCAATCCCAGCAACCACATGGTGGCTCACAACCATCTATAGTGGGGATTCGAATCACCTGACTAGGATAGTCAGATGAAAAATTGTCCTAATTGCATTAGTTGTTGTGGAAAGATGCACCCATTTGCAGGCAGCGAGATAAATGGAGTATGGCAGAATAAAGATTATTCTTTTGCCTGCTTGAACCCTCTCACCAATGAGTTCACATACGTACCCTGCTGGGCTGATACTGATGACAATTCTTTCACTGATGTCAGAACTAGCATTTCCATGCTTCCACTGTGCATTGAGAACCAGTGACTCTCCAGGAAACCTCTAAGATTTCTTGGGATTGTTGAAACACCCACTCCTGTGCATTTGGCAACCACTATGTTGTCAACTTCTCTCCAGTGTGAAAACAATGGACACTGCGAAGCACTACAATTGCTGAGGCATCCAGTCTCAAGGATCGAGCAACTACCAGGCTCTCAACCTCGAAGGTGTGACCGCTGGTGTTACTATTTCAAGATAAACTGATTTAATCCATTATTTACATGCAGTGTTTCTTCTCTAGCTCACCATACCTTCTCCCTCCTGTTCACAGGCAGCTTTACGCACCCGTCCCTGCCTTAAAGCTCTCCTCCTTTCTGTAGGTTCTGCATGTTGTTCCTGGCTACACGGATTCTTTTTTAGTTTGACCTCAAATACTGCCTGGCTTATTATAATAATCAGAATTGTAAGCTGTTAAGAGCACAGAGACTGAGGCGAGTCTGTGCTATCTGGACTCAGGATCTCAGTGGCCGTTGGTGTAAGCTTAGCACCCTCAGCAAAAGGGAAGGTACCAGCTCATATGGCCTGAGACACCCTGCCACTTAACACATGAACATACATACACACGGAGCAGACTGAGGAGAGAAAGGTGGTTTGAATGAGAATGGTGCTATAGGCTCATATATTTGAATACTCAATCCTCAGTTAATGGAATTGTTTGGGAAGGATTAGATGGTGTGGCCTTATTGAGAAGATGTATCACTAGGGGAAGGCTTCGAGGCTTCAAAAGCCAATAGCTATACCCCAATGTGCTGCTTCCTGACTCTGAATCAGGATGTGAGCTCTCTTCTGCTGCTCCAATGACATGCTCCCAGCCATGATGGACCCTTGTCTTAGATAGGGTTTCTATTGCTGTGAAGAGACCGTGACCACAGCAACTCTTATAGAGGGAAACATTTCACTGGGGCTAGCTTACAGAGTTAAGAGGTTTCAGAGGTTTAGTTCATTATCATCATGGCAGAAAGCATGGCAGCATACAGCCAGACATGGTGCTGGAGAAGGAGCTAAGAGTTCTACAGCTTGGTCTGCAGGCAGCAGGAGACTGAGACACATTCCTCAAACAAGGCCACACCTTCTCCAAGGCCAAACCTCTGACAATGTCACTCCTTATGAGTCTATGGGGGCCATTTTCATACAAAGTACCATATGGAACTGTAAGTCCCCAAGAACTCTCCCTTCCGTAAATTGTTTTCACCATGGTGCTTTATCACAGCAATAGCAAAGTAACTAATATATCTGAGTACCCAAATTCCACCGCTGGAAGCCATGAGCAGGTGTTTCAATGAAAAAATGTTCCCTATATGCTCTGATATTTGAACATTTGCTTTCCATATGGTGGCACTACTTGGGGGAGGTTTGTGTGGAAGGAGTATGTCACGCTGGGCACTTTGTGCTTTGTTTTTACACTTGGTGTAACCTCTCAGCTTCTTGCTTTTGCCACCGCCGACTCTGGAACTGTGAGACAATGTAAGTTCTCTGACACTTTGCCTTAGTCACGGTGTTTGTCACAACAGAAAACTAATACACCACATAAAAGTAGGAGAACTGGGGTTGGGGATTTAGCTCAGTGGTAGGCGCTTGCCTAGCAAGCGCAAGGCCCTGAGTTCGGTCCCCAGCTCGGAAAAAAAAAAAAAAAAAAAAAAGAAAAGTGGGAGAACTGACTTCACAAATTTGTCCTCTGACTTCCACACGTGCACTGTGGCATGTGCATGCACACAAACATATCATAAGCATTCGCAGTAATAATTATAGTAATGATGATAATGTAGTTTAAATGACAAAAGCATGACTGGATACTTATAATTCAGTCAGATGAGGTAGCACTTGCCTTTAATCTTAGTACTTGGGAGGTAAGGCAGGAGGTCGTTGCCAAGTGTGAGGCCAGTCTGTGCTAGATACCAAGATCTTGTCTCATAAAAACAAATTCCAGCACTTGGGAGGCAGATGCAGGAGGATCTCCAGAGTTTGAGGTCACCCTGATCGATGTAGTAAGTTCCAAGATAGCCAGGGCTACATAGAGCCCTGTCTCAAAAAACCAAAACAAAACAAAAACAAAATTCCCCTCCCCAAAAAACCCAAAAACCAAACAACAACAACAAAAAAAACCAAAAACAAAATATCTTATCTTAGGGCTTCTGTTGTTGTGATGAAATGCCACAGCAAAAAAGCAAGTTGGAAAAGAAAGGGTTTCCTTGGCTTACACGTCTGTACTATAATACATCACTGAAGAATGTCAGGACAAGAACGCAAACAAGTAAGATCCTGGAGGCAGAAGCTAATGCAGAAGAGGAGTGCTGCTTATTGGCTTGCTTTTCATAGCTTGCTTAGCCTGGTTTTTTTTGTTTGTTTGTTTTGTTTTTTTAATAGAACCCAGCACCACCAGCTCAGAGGAGACACAACCCAGTGGGCTGAGGACTGCCCCCATCAATCAATAATTAAGAAAATGCCTTACAACTGGATCCTATGCAGGCATTCTTTTTTCCAATTGAGATTCCCTTCTTTCAGATATCTCTAGCTTGTGTCAAGCTGATATTAAGCCAGCCAAAATAATCTTCTAATACTAACCAAGCACCAAAATTATCCCAGAATCCTCATCCTCGGACTGTGGGAAACCTGTCCAGGATAGTGAGTGACTCATCTGCCCAACAGCCCCTCCCAACTTTGGCTGTCTAAGACCATTTTAGTTGCTGTGACAAAGGGCTTGGGAGCAGGATATTGGAAAGGGGGGGTCAGTTAGATTATTCAGCAGGTAAGGGTGTCTACCGCCAAGCCTGTTTGATCCCTGGAACCCACACAGTGAAGGAGAATCAATTCTTGAAAATAAATTGTCCACTGAGCTTATAGATAGATAGATAGACAGACAGACAGACAGACAAAGAGAGAGAGACAGAATTTTTTTATAGTAGAGAGGCTCATTTAATCACTATTCTGGTGACTGAGAGGTCTAGGAGCAAGGTGCAACATCTGGTGAAGAACTTCTTACAACTTTGTAATGTGGCAGAAGGAATTGCAAGGTGAGACACTAAGTGTGCCAAGTTGGGTCTTTCCATCTTATGAAGCTGCTATGTCATCATGGGAGCCCTACTCTGATGACCTCATCTGTTTCTAGTTAACTCAGAAAGGCCACCCTTCCCAATACCACTAACATTTTTTCAGGTGTGGATCAGAGTTTTGAGAACACCCACTGAGGTTTCCAGGGTCTACTGTTCCAGAGAATTGCACCTAGGACATAGTTTCAAATAGAGACAGTATGGGGCTGGATGATGGCTTAGTGATTAAGAGCACTTGCTGTGTAAGCAAGAAGGCCAGAATTTGGGTCTCATAATCCATGGAACAAACCAGGTGTCGCCCTGCACACATCTGTGATCCCAGCACTGATGATGTAGGAGAGGGAGATTGCTTGGGCTTGCTGGCTACCAGCCTAGAAGAAAAAAAATGTGGGGCTGGGGATTTAGCTCAGTGGTAGAGCGCTTACCTAGGAAGCACAAGGCCCTGGGTTGGGTCCCCAGCTCTGAAAAAAAAAGAACCAAAAAAAAAAATGCACATTCCAGATTCTGGGAGAAATCCTACCTCAAGTAGAGGAAGACACTTTGTTACCTACCTCTGCTACTCCTCAAAGGTTTGTGCATCTATACACACATACACCATCACCATCCACACAATACAAACTCAACCACAAGGATCATGATTCTTTAGAGGTTTACACCTACTTCCCCACATTTTTATAGCTTGGGCTTTTTCTTTTTCCTGTGTAGTCCTAGAACTTGCTATGTAGACCAGATTGGCCTCAAACTCAGAGATACTTCTGCCTCCCAAGTCCATGGGCTTTCTTTCTTTTCTTTCTTTCCTTTTTTTTTTTTCTCTTTTTTTCTTTTTTCTTTTTTTCGGAGCTGGGGACCGAACTCAGGGCCTTGTGCTTGCTAGGCAAGCGCTCTACCACTGAGCTAAATCCCCAACCCCGTCCATGGGCTTTCTTGAGCATGTTCTGTTTGTTGCACGTGGGCAAGGGTTTCCAGTGCTTTTGTTTGTCTTGCATGTGTTGATCTTGGTACTGTTTACTCCAGTACCTTGACAATGGGTTAAGTTACAAAACCTAACAATTCTATAATAATCCGGTTTTATGTTTGCCTCTAGCTCTAGTCTGATCCCTACCTGGACACAACAGCTAAAAGCCTGACCAAGCAATTGAGTTGCTTATGCATTTTTCTTCTTTTTTCTTTTTTTTTTTTCGGAGCTGGGGACCGAACCCAGTGCATTTTTCTTTATTTATTATTGTGAGAGACAGTGCTGGTGTAGGTGAATGCAGGCATGCGTATCCTTTAAGGGTCCACAGCATCACTAGCTTCGGGCTTTTGACAAGGCTTACTGTGAACTCTTTTGTGGAATGGGCTCTAGATTTAATCAGAAAGGAACTGCTATTCAGAAGTCAAACCACTACTGCACCAGCAGGCACATCTTGCCTAACATGTCAGTACTGTAGCAAGCAGGGTCTACAAGCAGAGCTACCAATGACAGCCATCTTCTAGCAGCCTACATAGCCCCTGGCACTATGAAAGCTAGGCAGGAAGCTTCCAGATCAGACCTTTTTTTACTACTTCTTACAATCAAAGCATATGATGTGTTGCATGTACAGTGCCTGTGAGTGTAGGTCTACACTTATGTGTACATGTGTATAGTCTGAGAACATCTGTGTGTACATTCCATGTGGATACATTTGCGTGTGCAGTGTATGTGGCTGTGTGTGCACATACAGTCTTTCCTGAGGGTCAAGGTCAGGGGGACAACCTTGTAGGGAGTCCTCATCTTCCACATGGTTTGAGGCAGGGTCTTTCTTGTTTTACCCCTGCCAAAGCTCGCCCATGAGCTCCTGAATATCCTGTCTCTGTCTCACTTCCCTGAAGGATTGTTGAGATCACAGGTGTCTGCACTAGTGAGTTCTGGGCTCTATATTCACGCAGCACTTTACCCAGAGCCATCGGCCCAGCCCAGTGATATACACATTTTTTTTTTTTTTTTTGGTAAAAACATTTAGTGTCACGTGGAGATCAGAGGATAACTTGGAGTTGATTCTCCCAGTATGTCAACACCACTGGCAGTTCTTGCAAGTAGAGTCTTAGATCTGTGCCGCCTCCTGCTTATGTCTGCTAGACATCTCCCATCAGCAGCTTTGGCCTAGGCTGACTTCTGGTCTGTGATGTGTCCTGAAGATCCATCCCCAACTTCTTTGGGGCCTTTAGTTTTTCCTTTTTTTTTTTTTTTCCTAAATTTTATTTTTTTAGACAGGGTCTCAGGTAGCCTTGAACTAGATCTTCCTGATCTCCTGTCACCACTCCCAAAGTATGAGATAACAAGTGTGAGTCATTGTGCCCAGCTTGGATCAGAGATATTTATCTGGGATTGACCCCTCTACACACACATACACACACACACACACACACACACACACACACACACACACACACACACACACATTCATTCCAGAATCAGGAGGCAGGGCACCCCCAGGTTCTCTTCATCCAGAGACTAGGGCTTCTAAGAACAGCTGGCTGTACTTGGATTGTAAGATTTCCTTCAGGGGTGGAGAAGAACATATCTTGTTGTTGTCAGCTTTGGGCACAGAGACAAGGGAGATGGGTTCCGGGAGCGCCAGTGAAATTCAAGAGCCACTCACCTTGCAGTCACTGGCGCTCTCCACTGTCCCCATCAAGTGTCAGTCTTGAGTAAAGACAGCTGTGGTAGGGCTGACAACACTCACTGTTACCAAGCAAGCCTTCCTTGCCAGGACCCTGGATGAGGAGGCCATTGTTCGCAGCAGGTGGCAAGCCATGGGTGCTCATTCTTCCCATTCACACCAGGGGGCGCCCTCAGGTCGGGCAATCCAAGATACAAGCTATTTGGGGAAGGTAGGTATAACTTCTTCCTAAACTGTTCCAAGTGAAGGCTGCCATTTCAGGTCACCAGCACCTCCTTCTTCCATCTACAGGAGCCACTTGCAGAGGGCTCACCCTTCCCCCTCGGGGCCCAGGATCCTCATCTTACAGCCTGTTGTGCAAGATGAGTAGGCTCTAGACTAACCTACTACTGGGGACAAGTACAAGGCCCTGGTTCAGGTGCATCACTTGGTGGAGAGAAAGAAGACAGAGGCTGAGCGTTGGGTTTCTGTACAGAAGTGGCTTATACATTTTAGTAATGGGCAACAGTGCAAGGGCTACAGGGAGAATAAGAGTTCGAGAGCTGGGGTTTGGCGTAAATTTTACAAAGTGTATAAAGAATCTGTGTTTCTCTACAATAACAAAAAACCAAAGGCTACAAGAGCAGTTGTATATACAAAACACGGAGATATTGCTTCACTTGCAGACAGGTTCCTGACCAGACAAGGAGACGAGACAAGAGAAGTGGGGACGGGCAGAGGAGAGCGCTGCGTGCAGAGGAGGAAGGAGGGGGGCAAGGGTGTCTTCTCCCAGCTTATGCTACAGGCAGGAGCAGGAGTGCGCAGGCCTGGGAATGCTGGAGGCCGTGCTGGCGCTGGCGCTGGCGCTGGCTATGGTGGTGTAGGCAGGAGGCAGAGCCCAGAATGTCCACCTGCTCAGCCCCTGATGCCTGGCTCTTCGGGTATCAGCTCAGAGAGGGTTTGGGGTGGGGATGCAGGGCCAGCTGGGTCACCTGGCCAGAGAGGGAAGGAGGTGATTGCTCCCTGGAGTCTGACATGGAAAACAGGAGAAGCCGGCTCCTTCCACTCATCTTCCTCACCTCTGGCTGGTCCTGTCCATCCTACCAACCTCCCTACCCTGTCAAGATGCCCACAATATCCACGAGCAGGTACATAAGCAAGGGGCTTCTAGCTTCTCTCAAGCAGGCAGGACAGGAGAGGCCACTGGACTCCTGCTCTTCCTGGGCCATCGGGCTGGCAGGCGGAGCTCACTTGGAGGGTGGGAGCAGCCTGTCCTAGAGGGACAAGGGAGGGGCCGGGAGGACACTGGTGAGGGGCTGGCCAAGGACCGAGGACGTGCACGCACGCTGGGTGGAGGTGCAGGGCAGTCACAGGTTCTGGCAGCACTGCAGCTTATTGGGTTTCTGTCCATCGGTGGTGGGTGGCACACTGATGTCCACCACATTGTTGCCAGGGGACTCGTCATGAGCTGCACGGTCAGCAATTTGCTTCTGTGACACGATACGATAGATTTCTGCAACAGGGAGGATGTAGTGAGCAAGCTGTGTACCCCAGTGAGGGCAATTTACCTTTCTGCAGGATACAGGACAGATGATTCCTAACCTTCAACTTGACAGAACCTAGAATCTCCTGGGAGCAGGGCCTCTGTGCACGCCCATAGGAGAGGATCTTGATGACATTAACTGACATGGGCAGAGCCATTCCTTGCACAATGGAGAAAGGGAACTAAGCGGTAGCTTTCATGTGTCCCCAGTCTCCTGATTGTGATGACGAGACCAGCTACGTAAGTACCTTGAGCTGTCAGTCAAAATAAATGCTGAATTTGCCCTTTTTTAAAGAGTATTTTATCACAGCGGTAGGAAACAAAGACAATTCCCCACCATGCTGGAAGGAACCCCAACCACATCACGGTAAAACAGAATTCAGAGCTGGACTCTGGGCACAGCCAAGTGGGCAGGGGCAGGAACAGGGCACAGAGCTGGTCCTACCTAGCCCATACTGCTTGTTCCTTCCTTCCCCTACAGCCCCAGAAGGGCCCATATCACAGGGACTTAGGTGAGGACCTCTGAGCCCATGCCAGCAAAGGCTAGATGTGTCATGACTCTGTGGGGCAAGGAAGGGCTATGCTGGGCCTACAGTGCTCCTAAAATAGGCGTGACCTTATACCCACCCAGACCCTGGCCCACCTGTGAGGATGTTCTTGAATGCTTCCTCTACGTTGGTGGAATCCAAGGCTGAGGTCTCAATGAAGGACAAGTTGTTCTTTTCTGGAAAATAGAAAATTCTCTCTTCATGAGAGGATCTGGCTCCCACACCCCTCTCACAATACTCCTCTCCAGGACAATACCTGCCCACCTGCCAACTCAGAATCTGAAGAGTTGCTGCTGGTGGGTGGGACTAGCTCAGGGACACGAGGCTGAACACAAGTACCATGACTATGAGCCGCGACACCGGAAGGACTCAGAGCACAGTCCTACCACTTACTGGCACGTCTGCCACAAGCTCACCTGCAAAGGCACGGGCCTCGTCAGTGGGCACAGCCCGAAGATGGCGCAGGTCGCTCTTGTTGCCCACCAGCATGATAACAATGTTGCTATCTGCATGATCCCGCAGCTCCTTCAGCCAGCGCTCCACATTCTCATATGTCAAGTGCTTGGCAATGTCATATACCAGCAGTGCACCCACTGCACCACGGTAGTACCTGCAGAGTAGGTGCAGACATGAACCTTAGTAGACTGCAGAGTGGTGGCAGCCTCAGGGGAACCCCAGAGGAGGGCCCAAGAACAGGGCCCAGACAAAGGGCAGCCATTCTATCTTCGAAGGAGACCCTTCAGGAGTGGGAGAGACTCCTGAGACTTCAGGAGTGGGAGGAGGGAATTTGGGGCTCAGGAATAGAAGACACCCAAAGGCCATCAACAGAAAGAGAAGATACAGCAGCTGTTTAGAGAAAAGGCTACTACCAGGCAAAAGTGACAATGCCCACTGTGCAAACAGGCCTGTACCACAGATGGGACCATTTTCATCCTCTGGACATGAAGGACCCATGATGAGGCCATGGCAAAGAAAATGCAAAGCACAGCAACTGAGGTGAGGGGACAGCCAGGGGGCTCTGGGGTGCAGAAAGAGGCAGATGGGTGGGGTGGGTCTTAGCAATTGGGAGGCAAAATGTATGCTAAGACTGGGAGAGGATGTCAGGAACAGGAAAGCAGGTAGGCTGCCTGGGTGAGGTTGGGTGAAAGTGGAAGGCCTAAGTTAGACCTTTCCTGTCTACCCAGTAATAACCTCATGGCTAGGATATACAATAGGCTGGGTATTGGTCTGCCTCTGGGTCCTATAGCTCTTAGGTACCCTCCTACTTCCTGATCTCAGCTTTCCATGCTCCAGTTCAGCCCCTACATACCCTTCCAAGCCTCCATGTCACATGCCCACACACCCCTGCTGGCTCCAGATCTTGACCCAAGCTAAACTCACGCAGAGGTAATGGCACGGTAGCGCTCCTGGCCAGCAGTATCCCAGATCTGAGCCTTGATGGTCTTGCCGTCCACCTGAATGCTGCGAGTGGCAAACTCCACTCCAATGGTGCTCTTGCTCTCTAGGTTGAACTCGTTTCTGGTGAAGCGTGACAGCAGGTTGCTCTTACCTACACCTGAGTCCCCAATAAGCACCACTTGGGGGCAGGGAAAGAGGAAGGAGAGGTGAGGACCCGGCAGCACCCAATGTTTCCCATATCCACCCACCAAACCTGCACGGTGGCTACCTGATTTCTGCCACCCACAGACATGCTGGGAACACACAGGCAAATGGAAGCGTCAGAAACAGTCAACACAGATACCTTTGCTTGTCTTTTTGTCTTCAGAGGAAGACTGTCCCAGCTAGAATATGGTGACATCCCAGGCCACGCTGCAGGCAGGATGGCTTGAGACTCACCAAGCCCATAGTCTGGTAGCCGAGTAAGTCAAGAATGGTCACAGAAAGTTCTGGAGCTGAGTGACCTTGAGCAAGTCACTTAGCCTTTCTGGGTCACCTATTCTACATGTGTGAACAGGAAGGCAGTATGCCTACTTGAAGGCTGGAGATGAATACACAGGAAGGGACACAGGTGAGCATTTGTCATTATTACTGTGGCTTTGTTCAGGGCCCAGGATGTGTCAACATCAGGATAGTTAATATCTATAGAGTTTGTCAGGTGTTTTAATAACAGGAAGCAATACTCCTCCCCTGTCCATGCTTCTCCTTCTCCAGCTGCTTTAGACAAACCGACCTTCATTCACCTGTAGTACCAACAGTTAAGTGAGCAACAGGAACATGTGTCCTGGCTACAGCCTAGACACAGCTGGCCACCACTCCTGCCCAGGTCAGGATTACTCTACTCAGTGCTCCTACAGGGTCCCATCACTGTTGTCATCTTATAAGGTTTATACATAAATGTATGTGTATGGCTTCCTTCAGCATAAAAGCTAGCCGTGTAGCAGTGACAGGCAGAAAAGGTCTCTATCTAGCCTTGTGCATGCCTCCTTGCAGCTGGAGCCATTCATGAAGATGTAACCTGGGGTTGCAGCTCAGATGGTAGACTGTCTGTCTACCATGGGTCAAGCCCTGGGTTCAATCTCCAGCACTGCATAAACTGAGCATGGTGGTGCATGCCTGTAATAACAGAACTGTAATCCCAGCACTCAGGAAGTGGAGGCAGGCAGATCAGAAGTCTAAAATCTTTAATCCCAGCACTTGGAAGGCCAGTCTGGTCTATATATCAAGCTCCAGGCTATTCAAGGCTAGAGTGAGACCCCAAAGCTACCCCCCAACCCCCCAAATTAAAAAAATGAAAGAAAAAAAAAAAAGGTCACTCTTGGCTACCTAACAAACTCCTTGAGGCAAGCCTGAGCCTCAAACAACAACAGTAACGAAATGGCAATCTATTCCAGAATGACTAAAGGACAACATGGCTAGGAAAGATAAAGTGTTATGGGTTAAAGCTCCCCAGGATACAGGTGGTGACACCAGCAGACAGACTATGCAGGAGAACTGACTGGTACCAGGCTGTAAAGTGAGCCCTAACCTGGCTTGGAAGACATAGCCTCCAGGGGCTGAAGCATCCAGGCTCTGGGGCCTGGGAGGGTCGTTCTTAGTCCAGAACACATAATGCAGATGTGAAAGGCAGTAGGCATCTAATCAGATACCTCAGGCAGAAATATTGTGGTCCCTGAAGGCAGAGATCTGGAACTCTGTAGCTAAGGAAAGAGTTTACCAGTAGAGAGTCAAGGAAGGGAGCTGCAGGCTTGGTCATCCAAGGCCTGAGGAATAGGAAAGGGTATTCACCAGGATCTGGCTCCCAGCCTGGAAAGACAGGCTCAGCAGGGCCACAGAGTGAACCTGAGCTCACTGCCCCTACTGAGTATGTGAGAGACAAGCAGTGGGAGAGCTCTCAGGAGGAACCCAGGACCCACCTGGGAGTTTTAAGGCCTGGAGGGCCCAAGGCCCAACAGGTAGAGCCCTCCTTCCCCTCCTACAGCCACAGTGAGCTGCTCAGCTTACATGTCTGATTTCTCTTTCTTGAAAAGAATACATTTTTGTGGGGGCGAAGAGAAAGAGGAGAGTAAGAGGACAACGAGACAGGGTCTTACAAATGTAGCCCTGCTGACCCCAAACTTTTCACCTTCCTGCCTCAGCCTCCTGTCTTGGGATTATAAAAGTATACCAAAAGGCCAGGCTAAGAATACACTCTCTTGATGCTTTCCCACTCTGGGCACTGCCCTAATTTTCTCCTTTCTGCACATGTAATCCCTAGAAAATGCTCTCTATACTTCTGTCTCTGCCTCCAGTTCCCCAAGGCCTCTTAGGCCCCAGACTGAGCACTGTCATCCAGGGTATGGGGAGTGAAAGGGACATCCATCTTGGGATCAGAACCCCATGGTGCAGATTTGAGGCCGAGCTCACTGGCCCTGCAGAGCAGGCTGAGGAGCATGAAGTAGGAAGAGCCCTCAGGGAACTCAAGGCCCCCCAAGGAATACACCAACCTAAAGACATACCAGTGGCTATAACAAGAAAGAGGTCAAGTGTCAGTGCCTTGTTCCCAGGCAGCAGCTCAGAGGGCCCTCCTCCTACACTGTTTCTTCCTGTGCTTCAATGATGCCGCCCTGTCTGCCCACCTTAGAGTTGCTGCAAGTTATCCTTCTACTTGAAAATAGAAGGGAGCCACATGACTGGGTCCCCATATGACCCTATCCAGGCTTCTGGTTGCAAATACTATTGGTGACTCTTACATTAACCTCCATTCTGCAAGCTCAGATTGGTGCATCCTCTGCCTTTATATCCTGACAGAGCCTCAGCATTTCAAATCAGCACAACAGAATAGAGTCTCCTGCTCACCCAAATCAACTCACTAGGTACCACCTTCACATTCCCTAGCTTAGTCAATGACTCACTCAGCTTGGAAGGTACTCATTCCAACCACCAATAGTCAACTTCAGTTCTTTCTTCCTCTCATACTCTAAGATCAATCCTGTACCCCCTTCATAACTGAAAGGACACTAGGATACTTCTGGGAACCAGTAATACAATGTTCTGTTTCCATGTGGGTTCCATCAGGTGGCTTCAGATGGTGAAGACATACAGAATTATACCTATATGTGTACTTTCTTTTGAGATAGGGTCTTATGTAGCTCAAGGGGCCTCCCAATGCACTACGTACCTGAGAAATACCTAGAACTATTGATCATTTTGCCTCTTCCTCTTGAGTGTAGTGACTAGAGATATTTGGTAGCATGCCTACCTGGTGTATATGATGCTAGGGTTGAGAATCCAGGGTCTCATGCATTCTAGGCAAGCGTTCTACTAACTGAGCTACACCCCTAGCCCTTCAATTGCTGGACAAAATATGTGTGTGTGTGTGTGTGTGTGTGTGTGTGTGTGTGTGTGTGTCTGTGTGTCTGTCTGTCTTCCTGTTCCTTACCATCTCCAAAGGCCAGGTTATCATCTTACACTGTTATCACAGTGTCAGCCTTCTCTTGAGTTCCCAGCCAAAAGTCTGTATACTCCTCATAGCCACAAGAAAACATGTGAGCACTAGAGCCACATTGCTTGCCCCAGTCAGGGACTTAGGAGCCTAAGAACTTACATGGGTCCTAAATCCCTAAGAATCAAAGCCCAGGTCTTCCCTGGGACCTATAAGGCACAGCACTGTGTCCTGAAGCCCCTTTCCCTTCCTTGTTCTCTCTCCCACGTGCTCTAGCCAGCTATATGGGCTCCTTGCTCTGCCCCTAACACACCAAGCAGAGTCCTACCTTAGAACCTTTACAGAGTATTCTTGCCTGATCATTCTTTCTCTGGCCCTTGCCTCATGTCTTTGTAAACTCTTTAGATGCCACTTGGTTACAATCCTATTATAACTCTACTTTCCCAACCCTCCCCATTCTCTCTGTCCTAGGTCCCTCCTCCCAACCCCCAGCTCTTGCAACCCTCACATGTGTCTAGTTTCACTCTTTTCTTTTTTGTGGCTATCAGCCCCATAAGCAGGAATCTCGGATAGTCCTGTTCCCCGTTGTATTCTCAGGCCTGGCACAAGGCCTGGCACACAGTAAGGGCCAACAACTGTCTGTGGAATAAATAAGCACACCCCAAAGCAGCTGGAACGGTCTCCCCTGTCTACCTTGTCTGGATCCAGACACATCTGTAACATACTGGGAAGATGCCCAGGTCACCCCTCTCAGGGCACAGGTGAGGATGCAGCAAAACAGGGAGCCCAGCCCACTCCATCTTCGGAGATGGTTGCTTTAGAGTCAAGAATAGTAAGACTGAGGCAGGCATAGTAATACATGCCTATAATTCCAGGACTCAGGAGACTGCATCAAGAGAATTATGAGTCTAAAGACAGCCTGGACTACATAGTAAACTCAATGTCAGCTTGAACTACATTTTGAGTCCCTGTCTCAAGAGACAAACAGTACTGGGGATACTGCTCAGTTGGTACAGTGCTTGTCTAAATATGCATAAAGCCCTGGGTTCGATCCCTAGCACTGCATTAAACTGGGCGTGGTGGGCATAAAGCCAAGTCTGATGGTATACCCTGAAACTACTCTGGAGATGGAGGAGGCAGACGATCAGAAGTTCATTACCATCCTTGGTTACATAGTGAGTTTGAAACAGACTTAAGCTTCATGAGACTCAAAAACTAAGCAAACCTGGTGTGGTGGCACATGTTTTTAATCCTAGCTCTTGGAAGGCAAGCAAAGGACAGCCAGGGATACACCCTATCTGACCCTATCTCAAAACAAAAACAAAAAACCCACAAAAACAAAACTACAAAACAAACAACCTACCCCCAATCTACAAACTGACTACTAAGAGGGGGAACGAAAAGAGGCTGCTAAGATGACATACACCACCTCATGCAGCCCACGGTACAGAAAAGGAGACCGAGGGTCAGCTGAGGAATGAGGAACCCAAGGCATGCTGTGATCAGGGAAATGGAGGCAAAGCAGGAGTCAGAGCCTGTGTTTATCTGCAGATTTGCCCCCCACCCCCAATCACATTCACCAAGCAATGCATGTCCCAGTTACCCGGGCAACTTGCCTGGGTAATTGTCTAGGCAGAATCTGACTTCAGGTCTCTGGGACAAGGCCTTTCTCTTCCATCTTAACTTCATGTCTTCCCCTCAGGAGTCCTGGTTCTACTCCTGGAGGCAGCGAAGCCCAGTGCACCCCAGCCTGCCTATTTCCGAGGTTCCTACCACCTGGGCATTCATCAGGGATAGCCAACAAATTCTGACTCATCTTCAAGATCCAATAGTCTATGACACTCCTCAGTTCAGACTTTTGTTCTCCATGCAGACTATCACATGGTCTGGTTCACAAGGCATACGATGACAGGCTTAGCATCCTGTGACAGGCTTAGCAAGACTCTGTGAATACCCAGTATAAGAATGTCCAGTTCTGGGAGGGAGGCAACATTTGGGATGTTAATTAAAATAATTAAAAAAGAAGTGAAGTTCAGAGAAGGATAGATGTGGAGCTAGTAGACAAGAGCCTATAACCCAGAACCAAGGACTTTCAACCACACTGGGTGGGTACTGACTTCTGAGCCATACAGAAACAAGCTAGACTGCAGGAATCTTCTGCCACATCTGCCCCTTACTTCCTTCCCTCAGGAGCTGCCACAGCCAGGAGAACTTTGTTCCTCACTCTCATGCCCACAGGAGTAACATGAAAACTGTGCCCTGCTCAAGAGGTCTCTCACACCTTTGCTGTCTTCTCGGTCTTGCCTCTGTTGTATAGCCTCGGGGACTCTTAGCCATAGCATCTGCACGAAGACCAGGACTGTACCTTGGGCCAAGCTTAGGCCCAAATGCCTCATGGGCCTACTCTTAGTAAATTCTCAAGGCCACCCCAGGGACAGACACAAATGTCAACAATCCAACTGCAGTAAGGGATTCTCAACCCTGGAGTCCAAATCCCCAGTCCAAGGTTACACACTTAGAACAAGAATGCATGTCAGTAGACCATGCCCAGGTGAACAGCTGGAAGGCTAGGCTGCTCAGGCCATCCCCGGCACAGGATGCCTGATACACCAGAGTGGCAACTGGGCTGGCTGTCTCTACATGTAGAATGGGTATGAAATGGCATTGTTAAGAAAACAAGTGACCACATTGTCTTGGGAAAATATGGGCCCTTCAGGAAACCCCCAGCATTTCCAAAGAAGTCGGCGACTTTGCTGGATAGAAAAGGTCCCTCTGGATATGTCATTTGGCTGCTTGAACAGGCAAGCCAGTTGGCACAAAGATCTGACACCTCTCAGGAGCCCTGGATGCTCTGGCCTGCCCTATCCTGTTCCCAGGATGGAACCCCTGGAGACCCAATGTCGGGAAGGTGTACTCTAGGAAGTGGCCCTAACTATTCTTGGGCCTGGCACAGGGGAGGATTATTGACTTAATCTCTGAGGCTAGTGAGAGTCACTAGCACAGCAGGCCTGGTAGACACACTGCCTAGTCTGGTGTACTTGGCAGAGGAATTATAAATTCTAGGGCTAGCCCTGTCCCTGGTGTCTAGTGATTTCTGTCCTTGGGCAGGGGTGGGTACAACTCAAAAGAACAGAGTTCCTGTGCTTCCCACATGACCTATGTCCTTGAAGACTGGGTAGGCACTAATGTCTGGGAACTCTGGGAAAAAGAATCTAAGGATGGGGCTTAGGAGATTCCAGGGCAGTAACCCTAACTCAGTGTTCCTCAGAGAAGTTATGGCTATCCCTAGGGATCCACCAGCAGGTTGGGAAAATGGCCAGTGCCTGACAGGAGAAAATGTTGGAAGAAGAAACGTGAGGATCTATAATTAGGTACAAATAAACAACCTCACTCCTGGGGCAGAAGAGACTATTTATGGAGGAAAACAAATGGCATATGGCCACCCACTCTTGAGACCTCTTGGCCTTAGCCTTAAGGTCAAAGGAGCCAAAGTGTGATGTGGCTGCCAAAAACTGTGTTTGTGTATGAGCAGCCACTGTCGCAAGCACAGGCTTGTGGCCCTACATGTCAAAGAAATGTGACCAAAGCCTAGGATAAGGAAGTAGGGACAGGCAAAGGTGGTGGATCCAGCACAGGGGTTTGGGGGTGAGGTAGGGCTCCAGACTACTATACTTCCTGAGTTCCTATAGGTGGCAAAGAGAGCCACATAGTGACAAAAGCAGCCCATCAACACTTCCAGTGCAATCGTAGATTTTTTTTTTCTTGAGACAAGGTCTTGCTATGTAGCTTAGGCTGGCCTTGAATTTATCTTCTTACCACTGAATTAAGACGCCTCTCCAAGGCTGACCAGGTTACCACCATTGTTATAATGGCTGACCTGGAGCATCTAAAGGCTGTGAGTCTCAAAAGGGATTGGCAGGTGCAGTGTACTCACATTCTGATGAATTCGCCACATGCAGGCAAAATGATGTGATTGATGATAACGACCTGCCTGGCTTCCCTTTTTATTTCATAGCACTCCTTTATCTAATTTAATGGTTTAAAGTCTGAATGAAAATGACAAATGTTAACCCTCAGGTGAGATGCCAGGAATGGAGAGGAGACCTAGGGTGAGCACTGGCAGAATGCTCACCTTGGGGGTTAGGCAGCTACTATGACTTACTGAAGAAGGTACCTGCCAGACCAGGAAAGGAGGCCAGTAGGAGAGGGTAGTGGGGGCAGGTAGCTACTCTCCCTCTACCAATACCAACCCCCCAACCCCGTTGCCAGCTGCTGCAGGAGCTGATTGGTGCTTCCAGGAAGTGAGCTCTGGAGACAAGTACCAGGAATGGCAATGGAGTTCCATCGCCCCTGACCTAGTAACTGCACTTCTGGGAATGCACATCAAGGAAACAGCCCACAGGGCAAAGAGAGGACTCGGGCACACATTCAATGCCAGGCTATTTATAACAGTGAAAAGGCTGAAAACAAGCAGGGAATGACCACAGATGCCTGGATGTGATGACTTGAAGGGAAAAGATCCCCCTGCCCTGCCTGGAAGCTTCCTCAGGGTGGTCTGAGTGGGGACAGGCCCCGGACACAGCAGGACTTGAACCTTTTCTGTCACCAGAGAGCCTTCCAAATCATACTCTGCCTCTGAAGTGATACCTGGACTCTAACACCTGTAATTAGTCTCACACCTGGATATAGCCCATGCCTAGCCCATGGTGCTGTGTGGTACCCGTATCTTTGCAGAAGTCTCTGTCTCTGTCTTATGAGCCTTTTGCCACAAGGATATCCCAACTACCTCCACAACCCCGAGGGCAAAGGTATGTCCCTGGAGGATCCAGAAGTTATCTATCAAAATCCATCACTGTCAATCAGAGAGTCTAGCATGAATGGTCAGAGGACCCAAAAGCCCAGCTTGGCATAGAAGGTGTCACAATGCCAGATCCTTAAAATATGTTCACCAGAAGAATGGGGAACCCCAATGACACGGACAGAAGCTTACAAAGTAGGGAAGCTCTTCCTGAGTTAGATATGTATGTGTTGAAGGGAGGTATAATACCTGTCTTTCCCATATCTAAGCTGCAATCCTTGTCCCTAAACTTATACTCTAAGTGGCAAAACCTGTCCTGGGCTCAACCCTGCTCCACCCTTAGGAACCTGATTCTCTGAACTTCAGTTTTTCCCTTTTGTTTTGAGGACAGACTATGGCTGTGTAACCTAAGTTAGCTTTTAAAAAATTAAAAAAACAAAAAAAACAAAAACATCCAAATTCTGTTGACTTACCACTCCTGTCTCGCCCCTTTATGTGTACCAGGTTTGCCTTGAACTCACAGATCTCTGTCTCTCTCTGCTTCCTGAGTGCTGGGACTAAAGGTGTGTGCCACCACATTCTGCTAAATTTACACTATTTTTTTCTGTGTATCTATCTATGTGGGCTCATGTGCCATGGAGTACATGTGAAGGGCAGAAGACAGTTTGCTGACTCTCTTCCACCATGGAGGCTCCAAGATTGAACTCAGGTCATCAGGCTTGGCAGTGTACACCAATACCTAAGCTCCCTCACCAGCCCAGGTTGGCTTTGAACTGGAAAGAGATCCTCCTACCCCCAACTCTGAGTACTGGGATTCCAGGTGTGCACCACTACAGGCCTGTTTCCTGGACAAAGTGGACTGTATAAACTCATAAAGAGGATTAAAAGGGACCATTGTTGTAAAGTCTCAGAATAGTGCAAGTACTGCATTTGATCTCATCCATGTTCTTTTTTTCTTTGAAAAAGGGTTCCAGTAATCCAGCCTGGCCTCTGCACTTTTTTTGCTCTTCCTACCTCTGCTTCCCAAGTGCTGAGACTACAGGTCTGCACCATCACCAATGTTTATGCGGTGTTGGGGACAAAACCCAGGGCTTTGAGCATGCTACTGATAAGCATGCTACTAACTGAATCACATTTCCGTCAATTACCAAGAATTTGAACTAGTGATGAACAGACAGGCCTCAATCTACCCAATTCCAAAGCACCACAATTTAAGGATACTGCACCACATGACCCAGCCTCCACTCCAAGGTAGGCCCCGCCTGTAACAAGTCAGCCCTAGAAGGCTCACACCAATCAGGCTTAGTGGGCACGCCCACAACCTTCTCCATCGCCCTACCACCACCTATAATCCCGCTTTCAACGCAGTCCGCCCGCCAAACCCAAGAAAGCCCCGCCCCTCAGGACGCCCCGCCCCAACGGCCTCTTCGACCACTTCGGGCCCCACCCCCTCAAGGCCCGGGCCCCGCCCCGGCGCATCCGGGGTCCATAGGCCTCTCCGAGCCTCCCTCATCTCACCGCTGCGCACTAGGGCCCAAAACCTAGCAAGCTCCACTTGCCACGGCTTCCTCAGACTCCCTACCCCGGATAGGCCCCGCTGAAGCCCCGGGCTCCACCTTGAACCCTCTGGTCCCGTAACACGGCTTCGGCCCTCCAGTCGCTACTGCGACCTTGCTTATTTGTACCCCACCGGGCGCACCTTTGAATAGGTAATCGTACTCGTCGTCCCGGGTCCCCATTGTCCTGGCGCTTCCGGCGGGATCGGCGACTCCGCAGCCCCACCACAAACACCCGACGGGGGCGGTACCGGCGCCGCGCAGAGCGGCGGTCTGGTGGCCAGTCAACGGTGAAAGCGCTAGTGACCGGCACCTGAACAAGCCAATCAAACTTAGGAGGCGAGCTCAAGGGGTGGGATCGTCCTGGGATCCACCCTTCTAGTCCTCGGTCTCCTGGAGAAAGGCGGAAGGAATGCGGACCTTTTCGAAGTGACAGATTCAGCAGCCTATCAAAAGCAGATGGAGAAAGGAGGGGCGGAAGACTTGAACAATGAAGCGGATTGACAGAGTATGTAACCAATGAGAGACTGGACTGAGACTCGGCCTTCCAGTGGACCTGTAGGGGAAGGCAAATCGAGCTACCTCTAGGTGAAGTTACGGACTTTAACGTCCTGGTGACATCATAGAACAGTGGGTTTCCTCTGGCCTCTTCGTCTAGCCCCATAAATGACCATTTCCGGGTGTATGTACGTGGATTGGGGTGCCTTCTCTGAGTTGCACTTCCCCAGTTCTTTGTTTAAACCTAAAGCTTATGTCAGTACCTCCAAAACAAATGGGGTTCCTAGGCTTTTTTCATTTGTTCTTCTCAAAAAGTTCTATTGTTTTCTGCTTTCACCATTACTCATATTTTTTATTTTCTAAGACAGATTTTCACTATGAAACCCTAGCTAGACTGGAATTGGTGATGTGGCTCAGACCATACCTGTCTGGCTTTCTTTTCCCTTTTTTCCTTTATTGTTTTTTCGTAACAGGGTCACACCATGTAGCCCTGGCTGTCCGGAACTTGCTCTGTAGACCAGGCTGGCCTCGAACTCACAGAGAGCCGCCCGTTTCAGCCTCCCAAGTGCTGGGATTAGAGGCACTTGCTACCACCACCCGGCTTGATATTTTGTTTTTTGAGACAAGGACTTGTGTTACCCTGGCTAGCTTCAAGTTGAAAAGGGAGTAGCCCCTTTCCTCAGCTGCCGCCAAGGTGCTCAGTCCTTCTGAGGAAGCTAAGGCTGCGTTGTGGTGAGGCCCTCACTTCATCCAGCGACTAGCACTGTTCGGGCAGTCCACAACATGGCTTCTGTCTCCGAGCTCACCTGCATCTACTCCGACCTTATCCTGCACGATGAGGTGACGGTCATGGAGGATAAGATCAATGCCCTGATTAAAGCAGCTGGTGTCAATGTTGAACTTTTCTGGCCTGACTTGTTTGCAAAGGCTCTGGCCAATGTCAACATTGGGAGCCTCATCTGCAATGTAGGGGCTGGTGGGCCAGCTCCAGCAGCTGGAGCTGCGCCTGCTGGTGGTCCTGCTCCATCCACCGCTGCTGCCCCAGCTGAGGAGAAGAAAGTAGAAGCAAAGAAGGAAGAATCTGAGGAGTCCGAGGATGACACGGGCTTTGGTCTTTTTGACTAAACTGCTTTTGTTAACATGTCCAATAAAAAGCTGAACCTGGGGGGGCGTGAGAAAAGGGAGTAGAGACAGAAAAAGGCGAAAGAGGGGCAGGGGTTGGGGGGCCAGGAACACATGGAGAGAGGGGGCAAGGAAGACGGGGAGAGAGGGAGAAGGGGCAGAGAGTAGGAGGATAAGAGAGTGAGGAAGGGTCGCTATTGCATGCTGTGCACTATATGTTTTCAGTGCCCATAGAAGTCAGAGATGATGTTGGATCCTTGAGACTCGAGTTATAAACAGTTGTGCCACCATGTAGGCACTGGGAATCAAACCTGGGTCCTCTGTTAGAGCATCAATGATCTTAACCACTGAGCATTCTCTCAAGTCTGAAGCTAAATTAATTAGAATGCAAAGGCTTGATTTCAGTCCCTAGCACTGAAGTGGGGGAGGAAGTTATTACTGGCACTATAACAGGTGTTTAGAAGCTGCTTTGGGACTGAAAATGGGGCTCAAGTGATAGAGTTCTAGCTCAGTATGCACAAAAACTGGGTGTGGTGGCGCATGCCATTAGGAGAGTCAGGAGTTCAAGGTCATCCTGTACCACGTGAGTTTGAAGCCCTTATTAAACAACAAAAATAAGGGGCTAGAGGGAAAGCTCATCCATTAAGATCACTTTCTGCTTTTACAGAGGGCCCAGGTTTGATTCCCAGCACCAGAATGGTGGCTTACAACCATCTGTAACTACAGCTTCAGGGTGTCTGATGCCTTAGGGTCCTGGATTCATGGGGTACACATAAATCCTGAAATGCATACACAATCACATTATATGGTTGCATAATCCATATTGTGCACTTGGGAGGCAAAGGCAGAGGCAGGCAGCTGGATCTCTGTGAATTTGAGGCCAGTCTGGTCCATGAAGCTAGCTCCAGAACAACAATGAGGAGGGGGAGGAGGAGAGAGGAGGGATGAGGGAGGTGAGGAGGGAGGAGGAGGGGGAAGAGGAGGAAGAATAGAGGAAAAAAAGAAAAAATATATGACCCACAAGAGAAATTTTAAAAAAGAAAGAAAAAGAAAACAAACAAAACCCTTTTATTAAAATGTGTTAGTTCCTTGTTGGTGTCTAAGAATTGCTTCACAAACCACACGAATACGGATCTCAGTCAGAAAGGGGTGGCTTATTGAACACACACCCTAATACTGAACATTCAGGACCACAGAAAAAGGAATCAGGTGCCTAATTGTGTTACCAGTCTGTTCTCAGGGCAAAAACAAGGGGAAAAGAATACATTGAGCTCAAATGCTGGTGCAGGAAATGTTGCCCAATGGTCAACTCTGACTCAAGCCATGTTAGACATAACATTTATATTGACCTTTAACTTGTAAAGCTATCTGGAATTTCTTAAGATTAACAAACCTCATACAGAATATAACAGGGGATATGATCAGCGTGACCCTGCTCTGAGTCAAGTTATTTCTCTGTGTCAATGACTGGCAGGCATATTACAGCAACAGTATGAAATAGCTGGCAGGCATGGAGTAAAATGACTCCAGCTATGTTGGGGAGGAGGATCAGACCACAACTTTCCTCACTTAGACCCACAGGATAATAGTAAGATGAAAGCCTGGTATTTCTGCCTTCCTTTTGTCTTGTCTCTCTTGCTTTGGATAAAGACTCTTTCTTGACCCGAAAGTCATGTTAATCACCCAAGGAGTGTCTATCTATCTAGCTTATCTGATTCCCCACTTCTTGTAAAGTCAATGACTTAAACCTATGATCACCTTGGATTCCAAGGAAAGCAGAACCTTGCATTACTTCCCACCTTGAGATAAGGGTAAGTGTGATCAGGATAGTAAAAAATGCCGTTTAGACGTGTAAAATTAACTTAGTCAGGATCCCCTTTGCACCTAAGACTGCATGCACTCAATAACCAGAACTCAGTGACATAACTCACTCAAGATAACCAGATGTAGTCCTAGAACCGCATGGTGCCCACTGCCCAATATGTAAGCAGAGACTAAAAGAAATGCTTTGCCTACACATATGAAGAGACACCACCTTGGTTTGCCCTATTGCCAGAGAATCTCCTCTAGGATCCTGAGCCTCAAACCAGAGAATTCTGTTAGAGACTAGACTTGACCTTCATCTAAAATATACAGGTGAGCAGCCTTGGGAAGATAGGCCTAGGACTGTGGTTAGAAATTTAGAGTGGGAACGTTGTGTGATGACCCTCAGCATAATAAAATAGAATTTAAAAGAGAACTTTTGTTATATCAAATACCTTCTTGCTTGTGACAGAAAGCATCTACAATGAAATAAGGCTGGACCCCAGATCAAAAATGATGTCTATAGAGAGAGGACTAATCTCCTCAAGATGATGATACCACATTGAAAAGCCAGAGCAGAGAGAACAATCAATGAGATGGCAGTTGACTTAGACTACTTAGCTACAAATGCTGCTTTCTTTGTGTGTGTGTGTGTGTGTGTGTGTGTGTGTGTGTGTGTGTGTGTGTGTGTGTGTGTGTGTGTAAGCAAGCATGTGAAGGTCAAAATCAGGTGTCTTCCTCAATAGCTACCATGTTAGTTTTTGAACATTGAACCTGTATCTCAATAATTTGGCTATATTTATTGGTGTAGTGATTTGAATAGGTTTGACTCGTGTGTTTTAATGCTTGGCCCATAGGGAGTAACATTATTGAGAGGCATTATTGGTAGTTTTGCCAGTCCTAGAACTCACTATTCAGAAAAGGATAGTCTTGAACTTAGAGATCTTCTTGACTCTGCCTTAGTAGTGCTGAGGTCAAAGCTGTGTGTCCCTATACCCAGCTAAAGCATATGTTAAAGCAATGGGGTGATAAATTATATGAAGCAGGGTAAGAGGGAAATGTTACACTGGAAGTTGGTGCTGTAATGGGACTTTGGGGGAAGCATAGGCTCTGGCAGTTGAACAGGTAAGGCTAGCCTAGTTAGCCCAATTAAAGAAACAGATGAAAAGACTGCTTGCTTAAGAACAACAAAACCCTGGGTTCTAAAACCAGAACCACAAGTATATGTGTGTGCATACATAGTATATGGCAATCTCTAGGCAAACAGGAGCTACATGAGGCCCTTTCAAAAGATCTCTGTGACCTTCAGGTCAACTTGGTTTTCATATTCAGTTCCAGGACTATATAAACTCTGGAGACAGAGACACAGAGAGATAGTTTATTTTTACTTTGTGTTTTTTTTAATGTACAAAATGGTGTTTTGGTACACGAATTCACTTAAGACCTTCTGTGGTTAACTTTTGTGTGTGGCAAAGTATTAAGGAAAGCTATGGCATACACTGCAAATGTGATGCTGTCTTTCACACTGTTATTAACCACAAAATATGCATCACTGTCTTGATCCGTTTAGTTTTTTGTTTTGTTTCTTTTTCCAGTGATTAGACCAAACCTAGGACCTATAGACAGGTGCTTAGCCACTGAGTCACACACACAACCAGCCCTCACTTAAGTTTCTGTAGCATTAACAGAATTATCGGTACTAAGAGGCAGGGACTGTGCACACTATTGCTGTACTCTTATACTGAGTATCTGTTGAGTGAAGTAACATAACCGCAGGGCCCACATGGTAGTTAAATAATACTTGTTTCTATTCTGGGTTCTGGGGATCCTGACTCCTTTCCACTTGTCACCCTTAACTGCCTCATCCTGTCCCTCATCCTCCTACATTCCTCAGCTAATCTTGGTTATTAACTTTACATATTCAAGAAGACTAAACTACAATTGAGGAACTATCTCCACCAGAATGACCTGTGGACATGTCTACGGACATTTTCTTGATTGCTAATAGTTGAAATAGGAGAGCCTAACCTACTTCAGTTATACTACCCCTAAGCAGGTGGGCCTCGACTGTAAGAAACATTGTTGTACATGAGCCAACATGCAGTATTTCTCTGTGGTCTCTGCTTCAGTTCCTGTTTTCAGATTCCTGTCTCGAGCTCTGGCCTTGGCCTCCCTTGGTGATGGTGGGCAGTAGCCTGTAAGCCAAATAAACCCTTTCTGTATCAGCATGCTTTTGTTCAGCATTTAACCACAGCAATATACTGGTTCTAATTGCTTCTCACCAACTTCATGCTATCATTAATCATGACCCCCATCACTAGACTAGGCAGTTTCTTGCTCTCTGCTCTCCCTCCTTCGCTCTCAGGCACTCACTTTTCACTGCTTTTCCTAAAGCCACCAGAAAGAGTATTTATTTAGCGTCTCAGGTAGACCTTGTTGACCTTGAACTCACTATGTATCAGGGATGAAGTTAAACGGAACTTCCTGCCTCCTATTTCTAAGTGCTAAGGATGAAAGGCACATGTCACCTCTTCTATCTCTGAGGGAGTTTTAAAAACAAGTGAGATCATGTTAATTGTTGGATTAAAAACCTTTTAGAAAAATATTAGGAAGATAAAGACAAGAAAAGCCTTCTAATCCATCCTTTCGTAAACACCAAGTGCTTACTATGTGCTGGCAGTGTTCCCAAAGAGAGTGAGCATCTGTTATGTGAAGTAATCTCATGGCAGGTAGGATCTGGCAGCAAGAGTAAAACAAAAGGAAACCTCTCATGGCAGAGCAGGCCAATAATCCAGCTACTATGAAAGTTGAGGCAGGAGGATCAAAGGAAGCTTGAAACCATAGCCAGTTCTAGACCAGACACGTTTCCATAATCCTATTGTTCTGAAGTTCAAACAAGACCTTGTTCCAAACATCTAGGCATGGTACTACATGCCTATGATCCCAACACTTGAGAGGCAGAGGCCAGAGAATATCCAGGCCAAAGTCATCCTTGACAAAATTGTGAATTTGGAGCCAACCTGGGTTACATAAGACCACATCCTTTTTTTTTTCTTTTTTTCGGAGCTGGGGACCGAACCTAGGGCCTTGCGCTTGCTAGGCAAGCGCTCTACCACTGAGCTAAATTCCCAACCCCATAAGACCACATCTTAAATGACAATAATAAACCACCAAAAACAATGAACAGTGGGCAAGATGGCTCAGTATGTAAAGTGCCTGCCTCTGGTGGTCTAAATTCAATCACTGGAGCCTAAGTGAAAATGGAAGGAGAGAACTGAATCCAGAAAGTTGTCCTCTGTCCTCCATGCACACCATTCCATGTGTTTCCCACCAAACAACCCTTCAGAGAACAAACTAAAAAAAAATGAAAAAAACTAAAGCCACTAATGCCATCTTAAGTCCACTGCCTTGAGTTTCATCTACTCTAACACCATTAATGTACGACTTTGGGCCAGGTGGTGGGTGGTGCATGCCTTTAATTCTACCATTCAGGAGATAGAGGCAAGTGGATCTCTGAATTCATGCCCAACCTGGTCTACAGAGGGAGTTCCAGGACAACCAAGGTAACACAGAGATAGCCTATATCAAAAAACCAAACAACAACAACAAAACCAAAACCAAACCAACACACACACACACACACACACACACACACACACACACACACACAAACACAATGTACCTTTGGAGGTTAAATTTTAACACATTGAGAGGTTTTTTGTTTTTGTTTTGGTTTCTCACAAAATCTTGTACTCCTGATCCTCCTGCCTCTACCAACACAACTATAACCAGAGTTTGAGGCAAACATCACTGCTCCTGAAGTTTCAACCAACCAGGCTGAGCCATCCTAATACTCTAATTAAAGGGATAAATAATGGTTGAAAGCAGAGAAAGGAGACTTATTTAATCATGCCCATGGAGAGAGGGAACCTCAAAAAGGGTTAAGTGACCACAAGTTTCTCTTTAGGATACTGATATGAACTTTTGGTTTTAGATAGAGGAAGAATCAGGACAAGGACAAGATGTGTGCATAATTAAGTAGCCTTGGTCTAGAAATGGTCCCAGCTTCTCCTCTCTGGTGGCTGATAACAGTCTGTTAAACTATAAACCATTGATAGTGTCTGTTAGCATCATTGCAAGCTATGGAGGGGACCAATCTGATTTCCTACAGGATGATCTACTCCCCACATAGATAACTGCTTTCATCCTCGGGATACTCTATCCTGTGAAGCTCCAATCCACATGGAATTAAAGGCAACTGCAGATTGTAAGCTGAAGTTCCCAGGAAAACACCACACCTAAGTTAAGGATTCTATGAGACCAATTGATTGACTACAGCTCAGTATTGCAGACAGTTGAAATGCTACAGGACCAATCAAGTAGTCCAGAATACCTTTACATTCAGTACTAGGGAGGCATAGGGAGGCAGATCTTTGAGTTTGACACTATCCTGGTATACAGGGTGAATTCCAGGATAGCCAGGACACAGGGAAAAACCCTGTCTCATATACATATACACATACACATGCACACACAGGCTTATAGCCTGAAGAAGGCATCAAAACTCCTGGAAGTGCAGTTACAGAACCCAGATACTCTGTAAGAGCAGTAAATGCTCTTAAGCACTGAGCTAACTCTCTGGCCTCTCTTTAGCCCTCATAATAGCCACTCATAGTCTGGCAAGATGGCTCATAAAGATGATGTTCCACTCGAGCCTCGGGACCAAAGGTAAGACTAACTTATCTGCTGCAAGTGACTTGCCGGGTGGAATCGGGACAACAGAGGCAGAATCCCTCTAGGACCAGGCACGTCCTGTGTTTACCGGAAGTCCCACACCATGCGGATCCCGCCCGCAGCAGCTCTCTGCTCCCAGAACCGTGGGGGAGATACCTTACCGCCTGGTCAGGTGGGCACTCCTGAGGCTGCAGAGCAGAAGAGACCACCAACACTGCCCACCCCTGCCCACATCCCTGGCCCAAGAGGAAACTGTATAAGGCCCTGGGCTCCCGTGGGAAGAGGGCCCAGGTGAGGCAGGAGCCCTGCCTGAGACACCGCCGGAACCTGAAGGAACAGACCGGATAAACAGTTCTCTGCACCCAAATCCCGTGGGAAGGAGAGCTAAACCTTCAGAGAGGCAGACACGCCTGCGAAACCAGAAGAGACTGCTCTCTACACACATTGCTGATTCCAGAGGAAAACACCGGAGGCCATCTGGAACCCTGGTGCACGGAGGCTCCCGGAAGAGGCAGCGCAGATCTTCCTGGTCGCTGCCACCGCGGAGAGCCCGTGGGCAGCACCCCGCGAACGAACTTGAGCCTCGGGACCACAGGTAAGACCAACTTTTCTGCTGCAAGTGACCTGCCTGGTGAACTCAAGACACAGGCCCACAGGAACAGCTGAAGACCTGTAGAGGGACAAAACTACACACACAAAAGCAGAACACTCTGTCCCCATAACTGGCTGAAAGAAAACAGTAAAACAGGGTCTACAGCACTCCTGACACACAGGCTTATAGGACAGTCTAGCCACTGTCAGAATTAGCAGAACAAAGTAACACTAGAGATAATCTGATGGCGAGAGGCAAGCGCAGGAACCCAAGCAACAGAAACCAAGACTACATGGCATCATCGGAGCCCAATTCTCCCACCAAAACAAACATGGAATATCCAAACACACCAGAAAAGCAAGATCTAGTTTCAAAATCAGATTTGATCATGATGCTGGAGGACTTCAAGAAAGACGTGAAGAACTCCCTTAGAGAACAAGTAGAAGCCTACAGAGAGGAATCGCAAAAATCCATGAAAGAATTCCAGGAAAACACAAACAAACAGTTGAAGGAATTAAAAATGGAAATAGAAGCAATCAAGAAAGAACACATGGAAATAACCCTGGATATAGAAAACCAAAAGAAGAGACAAGGAGCTGTAGATACAAGCTTCACCAACAGAATACAAGAGATGGAAGAGAGAATCTCAGGAGCAGAAGATTCCATAGAAATCATTGACTCAACTGAAAGATAATGTAAAGCGGAAAAAGCTACTGATCAAAAACATACAGGAAATCCAGGACTCAATGAGAAGATAAACCTAAGGATAATAGGTATAGAAGAGAGTGAAGACTCCCAGCTCAAAGGACCAGTAAATATCTTCAACAAAATCATAGAAGAAAACTTCCCTAACCTAAAAAAAGAGATACCCATAGGCATACAAGAAGCCTACAGAACTCCAAATAGATTGGACCAGAAAAGAAACACCTCCCGTCACATAATAGTCAAAACACTAAACGCAAAAACTAAAGAAAGAATATTAAAAGCAGTAAGGGAATAAGGTCAAGTAACATATAAAGGCAGACCTATCAGAATCACACCAGACTTCTCGCCAGAAACTATGAAGGCCAGAAGATCCTGGACTGATGTCATACAGACCCTAAGAGAACACAAATGCCAGCCCAGGCTACTGTATCCTGCAAAACTCTCAATTAACATAGATGGAGAAACCAAGATATTCCATGACAAAACCAAATTTACACAATATCTTTCTACAAATCCAGCACTACAAAGGATAATAAATGGTAAAGCCCAACATAAGGAGGCAAGCTATACCCAAGAAGAGGCAAGAAACTAATCGTCTTGGCAACAAAACAAAGAGAAGAAAAGCACACAAACACAACCTCACATCCAAATATGAATATAACAGGAAGCAATAATCACTATTCCTTAATATCTCTCAACATCAATGGCCTCAACCCCCCAATAAAAAGACATAGATTAACAAACTGGATCGAACGAGGATCCTGCATTTCTGCCTACAGGAAACACACCTCAGAGACAAAGACAGACACTACCTCAGAGTGAAAGGCTGAAACAACTTTCAAGCAAATGGTCTGAAGAAGCAAGCTGGAGTAGCCATTCTAATATCAAATAAAATCAATTTCAACTAAAGTCATCAAAAAGATAAGGAAGGACACTTTATATTCATCAAAAGGAAAAATCCACAAGATGAACTCTCAATCCTAAATATCATGCCCCAAATACAAGGGCACCTAGTGCAGAAAAAGAAACCTTACTAAAGCTCAAAACACACATTGCACCTCACACAATAATATTGGAGATTTCAACACCCCTCTCATCAATGGACAGATCATGGAAACAGAAATTAAACAGAGACGTGAGACAGACTAAAGAAGTCATGAGCCAAATGGACTTAACGGATATTTATAGAACGTTCTACCCTAAAAGCAAAAAGGATATACCTTCTTCTCAGCTCCTCATGGTACTTTCTCCAAAATTGACCATATAATTTGGTCAAAAAACAGGCCTCAACAGATACAGAAAGATAGAAATAATCCCATGCGTAAGTATCGGACCACGGCCTAAAGCTGGTCTTCTAATAACAATAAGGAAGAATGCCCACATATACACGTGGAAACTGAACAATGCTCTACTCAATGATAACCTGGTCAAGGAAGAAATAAAGAAAGAAAATTAAAAACTTTTAGAATTTAATGAAAATGAATTTAACATACCCAAACTTATGGGACACAATGAAAGCTGTGCTAAGAGGAAAACTCATAGCGCTGAGTGCCTGCAGAAAGAAACAGGAAAGAGCATATGTCAGCAGCTTGACAGCACACCTAAAAGCTCTAGAACAAAAAGAAGCAAATACACCCAGGAGGAGTAGAAGGCAGGAAATAATCAAACTCAGAGCTGAAATCAACCAAGTAGAAACAAAAAGGACCATAGAAAGAATCAACAGAACCAAAAGTTGGTTCTTTGAGAAAATCAACAAGATAGATAAACCCCTAGCCAGACTAACGAGAGGACACAGAGAGTGTGTCCAAATTAACAAAATCAGAAATGAAAAGGGAGACATAACTACAGATTCAGAGGAAATTCAAAAAATCATTAGATCTTACTATAAAAGCCTATATTCAACAAAACTTGAAAATCTACAGGAAATGGACAATTTCCTAGACAGATACCAGGTACCGAAGTTAAATCAGGAACAGATAAACCAGTTAAACAACCCCATAACTCCTAAGGAAATAGAAGCAGTCATTAAAGGTCTCCCAACCAAAAGAGCCCAGGGTCCAGATGGGTTTTAGTGCAGAATTCTATCAGACCTTCATAGAAGACCTCATACCAATATTATCAAACTATTCTACAAAATTGAAACAGATGGAGCACTACCAATTCCTTCTATGAAGCCACAATTACTCTTATACCTAAAACCACACAAAAGACCCAACAAAGAAAGAGAACTTCAGACCAATTTCCCTTATGAACATTGGCCTATAAAAATACTCAACAAAAATTCTGGCAAACCGAATCCAAGAGCACATCAAAACAATCATCCACCATGATCAAGTAGGCTTCATCCCAGGCATGCAGGGATGGTTTAATATCTGGAAAACCATCAACGTGATCCATTATATAAACAAACTGAAAGAACAAAACCACATGATCATTTCATTAGATGCTGAGAAAGCATTTTGACAAAATTCAACACCCTTCATGATAAAAAGTCCTGGAAAGAATAGGAATACAAGGCCCATACCTAAACATAGTAAAAGCCATATACAGCAAACCAGTTGCTAACATTAAACTAAATGGAGAGAAACTTGAAGCAATCCCACTAAAATCAGGGACTAGACAAGGCTGCCCACTCTCTCCCTACTTATTCAATATAGTTCTTGAAGTTCTAGCCAGAGCAATCAGACAACAAAAGGAGATCAAGGGGATACAGATCGGAAAAGAAGAAGTCAAAATATCACTATTTGCAGATGATATGATAGTATATTTAAGTGATGCCAAAAGTTCCACCAGAGAACTACTAAAGCTGATAAACAACTTCAGCAAAGTGGCTGGGTATAAAATTAACTCAAATAAATCAGTAGCCTTCCTCTACACAAAAGAGAAACAAGCCGAGAAAGAAATTAGGGAAACGACACCCTTCATAATAGACCCAAATAATATAAAATACCTGGGGGTGTGACTTTTAACCAAGCAAGTAAAAAAGATCTGTACAATAAGAACTTCAAGACACTGAAGAAAAAATTGAAGAAGACCTCAGAAGGTGGAAAGATCTCCCATGCTCATGGATTGGCAGGATTAATATAGTAAAAATGGCCATTTTACCAAAAAGCAATCTACAGATTCAATGCAATCCCCATCAAAATACCAATCCAATTCTTCAAAGAGTTAGACAGAACAATTTGCAAATTCATCTGGAATAACAAAAACCCAGGATAGCTAAAACTATCCTCAACAAAAAAAGGACTTCAGGGGGAATCACTATCCCTGAACTCAAGCAGAATAAAAGAGAAATAGTGATAAAAACTGCATGGTATTGGTACAGAGACAGACAGATAGACCAATGGAACAGAATTAAAGACCCAGAAATGAACCCACACACCTATGGTCACTTGATTTTTGAAAAAGGAGCCAAATCCATCCAATGGAAAAAGATAGCATTTTCAGCAAATGGTGCTGGTTCAACTGGAGGTCAACATGTAGAAGAATGCAGATCGATCCATGCTTATCACCCTGTACAAAGCTTAAGTCCAAGTGGATCAGGACCTCCCCATCAAACCAGACACACTCAAACTAATAGAAGAAAAACTAGGAAGCATCTGGAACACATGGGCACTGGAAAAATTTCCTGAACAAAAACACCAATGGCTTATGCTCTAAGATCAAGAATCGACAAATGGGATCTCATAAAACTGCAAAGCTTCTGTAAGGCAAAGGACACTGTGGTTGGACAAAGCGGCAACCAACAGATTGGGAAAAGATCTTTACCAATCCTACAACAGATAGAGGGCTTATATCCAAAATATACAAAGAACTGAAAAGTTAGACAGCAAGGAGACAAATAACCCTATTAAAAAATGGGGTTCAGAGCTAAACAGAGAATTCACAGCTGAGGAATGCCGAATGGCTGAGAAACACCTAAAGAAATGTTCAACATCGTTAGTCATAAGGGAAATGCAAATCAAAACAACCCTGAGATTTCACCTCACACCAGTGAGAATGGCTAAGATCAAAAACTCAGGTGACAGCAAATGCTGGCGAGGATGTGGAGAAAGAGGAACACTCCTCCATTGTTGGTGGGGTTGCAGACTGCTACAACCATTCTGGAAATCAGTCTGGAGGTTCCTCAGAAAATTGGACATTGAACTGCCTGAGGATCCAGCTATACCTCTCCTGGGCATATACCCAAAAGATGCCCCAACATATAAAAAAAAGACACGTGCTCCACTATGTTCATCGCAGCCTTATTTATAATAGCCAGAAGCTGGAAAGAACCCAGATGCCCTTCAACAGAGGAATGGATACAGAAAATGTGGTACATCTGGCCACACAATGGAATATTACTCAGCTATCAAAACAATGACTTTTATGAAATTCGTAGGCAAATGGTTGGAACTGGAAAATATCATCCTGAGTGAGCTAACCCAATCACAGAAAGACATACATGGTATGTACTCATTGATAAGTGGCTATTAGCCCAAATGCTTGAGTTACCTAGATGCCTAGAACAAATGAAACTCAAGACGGATGATCAAAATGTGAGTGCAGATCGCCTCATGAGAGACACAGCCAGAATACAGCAAATACAGAGGCGATGCCAGCAGGAAACCACTGAACTGAGAACAGGACCCCTGTTGAAGGAATCAGAGAAAGAACTGGAAGAGCTTGAAGGAGCTCGAGACCCCATATGTACAGCAATGCCAACCAACCAGAGCTTCCAGGGACCAAGCCACTACCCAAAGACTATACATGGACTGACCCTGGACTCTGACCTCGTAGGTTGCAATGAATATCCTAGTAAGAGCACCAGTGGAAGGGGAAGCCCTGGGTCCTGCTAAGACTGAACCCCTAGTGAACTAGACTGTGGGGGAGAGGGCAGCAAGGGGGGGAGGGTTGGGAGGGGAACACCCATAAGAAAGGGGGGGGGGGAGGGGGATGTTTGCCCGGAAACCGGGAAAGGGAATAACATGAAAGGTAAATAAGAAAAACTAAAGTTAATAAAAAAAAAAAAAAAAAAGATGATGTTCCACAATGCCGGTTTTTTATTGGCTAAATGCGATGGTGCACGCCTTTACTCCCAGCACTTGGGAGTCAGAGGCAGGAGGATCTCTGCGAATTTGAGGCTAGCCTGATCTACCTAGTGAGTTCCAGGACAGCCAGAACTATGTAGAGAGACCATGTCTCATATACATACAAACAAGCAAATGAGTAAGTAAATAAATAACTCCACTCACGGGGCTAGGAAGATGGCTTAATGTTAAGAACACTGGCTGCTTTCCCAGAAGACTCAGGTTCATTCCCAGCACCGACATGGCAGCTCACAATTATCTGTAACTTCAGTTCTAGAGGATCTGATGTCCTATCCTGTCCTCCTCAGGTACTGCACACACATGGTGCACAGAGGCACATGCAGGCAACACACACATACACATAGAATTTTTTTTTAAAATCTACTCATTTCCTACCTTGGTGTCTTTTGGCATGTATCAATAAGAAACTAGCTTCTATGTATTCCCCCAAAGCCAAGGATATCATCAGATAGTATTAAAAATATTACAATAGGGGTTGGGGATTTAGCTCAGTGGTAGAGCGCTTGCTAGGCCCTGGGTTCGGTCCCCAGCTCCAAAAAAAAAAAAAAGAAAAGGAAAAAAAAATACTATAATAAAGATTTCTCCATTTTGCCATAACCTGCCTAGCTGATGTTCCCACAGTTGTATTTGAAAACTGCCTTTACTTATGACTTCCTTTTGTTCCATGACTATAAAAAATGTACAACACAGTTACCATATTGGAGCATGGTAATCAGGGTAAGCCGAATGCTTATTACCAGGTCATGGTCACTCATCTTTGGCTACGGAATGAGCTGTCTCTTATTCCATTTGAGGTGAGAGCTGTGTTTACAAAGTTTCAGGACAGTGATCTGCGCCTTTAGCCTTTAAACAGAAAACAGTGTAGTAGAAATTTCACATAGACTCAGATATAAAACATAGGCAGAGCGGCCAGGTGTTTATCTTAAGTTCCCGTATGGACCTATGTGAGAAGTCAGTGGTATTTTTTTTCTGTTAAAATTCTTTTATTATAGCGTGTGTGTGTGTGTGTGTGTGTGTGTGTGTGTGTGTGTGTGTGTGTGTTTGTGTGTGTGTGTGTGTGTGTGTGTGTGTGTGTGTGTGTGTGTGTAGTGTGTGTAAAGGAACCTGCAGGAGTTGGTTCTCATTCCACTGTGTAGATTCTCAGAATTACACTTGGTTCCTTGGGCTTGGTGGCAAGTGCCTTTACTGTTAGAACATCTATATACCTCACTGACTTTCTTTTCTTTCTGAGCAAAAGCAGTGTTAATTTTTTAAAGTTACTGTAGCTAAGTGGTAATGGCATACACCTTTAATTCCAGCACTCGAGAGGCAGAGGCAGGCAGATCTTTGTGAGTTCCAGGCCAGCCTGGTCTACAGAGTGAGTCCCAGGACAGCCAAGGTTACAGAGAAGCCCTGTCTTCAAAAAACAAACAAACCAAAACAACTCAACGTATTGCATTTATATGTTAACGTGTGTACGTGTGAGCCTACTTACAGAGGTAGAGAACAACTGGTGACAGTCAGTTCTCTTCTTCCACCATGTGGGTCTTCCAAATCAAACTCCGGTGCTCAGGGTTGGTGGTAAGAGCCTTTACTGCCTAAGCCGCTTGGCTGGTGCAGCAAAAGCCATTTCTAAGTGCCCATTACAGCATGAGCTTTGTGTGGACATATTCAAACCATAGCAGTGGGAGCTGGGGGTATGGCTCCATTGGCAGAGTGCTTGCCTAACATGTTCAATGCCCTGGTTTCATCTCTATGGACTATACATAAATTCAGCATCATCATGGTGCATGCCTTTCACCCTGGTACTCAGGAGGTAGAAGCAGGAGGATCAGGAGTTCAAAGTCAACCTTGACTACACGGCAAGTATGAGAACAATTTGAGATCATGACTCAAAAAAAATAATAACACTTTTTTTCCCTAAAATGTTTGGTGGCAGCTAGGAAAATGATCTAGGTGGTAAAATAGAAGCATGCCTGAGGACCCGAGTCCAGCATTCCATTTAAAAAGCTGAGGTGACCGGCTGGAGAGATGGCTCAGCAGTTAAAAGCACTGGCTGCTCTTCCAGAGCTCCTGAGTTCAATTCCCAGCATCCAGATGTTGGCTCACAAACATCTGTAATGGGATTCAATGTCCTCTTCTGATGTGCATAAAGATAGCATACTACATAAAAAAAAAGCTGAGGTGGCAGCAACCATCACTGGGGAAGAGCAGGGTCCCTGATACATGCTGGCCAGCCAGTTTGGCTTATTCTATGAGCTCCTAGTTCAATGAAACACCCTATCTCAAAATAAATCAGAGAATAATTAAAGACACCATTATTGACTTAAGTGGAAACTTTTAGTTTCTTTAAAAAGTTAGTTATGTCAAACGATGTTTTGCTGGGTCCACCTTGCTATTCTTCGCTAACAACACACGTGAATTGGTTCACCTTACATAGGGTTGTTGAGTTTAACTTGTGGTAACGCTGTTATTGAGAGTCACCAAAGAACAGCTTGTGAGGCTCCTGAGGCAGCTTGCCTTTTCAGTGGCCTGTGGTCAGGCCAGTGGGTGAGCCTGGTGGTTTCTTTGGGATTGAACTACAGCTGCTGCTTCAAGTATGGTATCTACCTGGAGGGCTGCTCTGCAGCTGCTGAGTCGTATTTGGTGTTTGCTATGGAACTGAACTGCTGTCCAGAGAAGCTTGCGCTCACTCCCAAAGAACTATTGCTGAATAGGTCCACTTCCCCCATATCCTAATATCTTACCTCTTCACTACCTCTGCTGGGTGGTGGGCTAGAGGGGAGATTGAACCCATATTAGAAATAAGTTGCAAAAAAGTATATGCCTACAACTGACCTCTAGCCTTCTCATGTACAGTGTGTACCCACCCACTCTCATACAAATCACACACATGAACTCATACACACACACATTGTATGCATGGAACTACATTTTGAAAGCGTACCCCTTTTCAGTGTTGGGGGATAGGACCAAGTGCTGCCTTAAGGCATGTGAGGTAGGTGCAATGCTCTATCACTAAGATACAGCCCCAAACTAGCATTTGGGTGGCTTGTTGCTGTCTTTACTTGGTTTTGGCTTTTGAGATAGGGTCTCACTGTGTATCAGGCTGACCTGGAACTGACTGTGTAGTTGAGCCTGGCTTCAAACTTGTGAGTCTGTTGCCTCAGTCTCCCAAGCAGCGGATGTATGTCGTATGTCACTGCATCTGCATCGTGTGTACCGGGCGGGTGGTCTGCTCTGCTCTGAACTAATTCCCTTCCCTCTAGAGTGATGCGGGTTTTTTTCTTTGGCTCTCTCTCTCCTCCCTCTCTCTCTCTCTCTCTCTCTCTCTCTCTCTCTCTCTCTCTGTCTCTCTCTCTCTGTATGTGATAATCTTTTAATTAATGCTTATGTGTATGAGTGTTTTGCCTGCATTTATGTCTGTGCACCACATGCATGCAGTGCCTATGAAGGCCAGAAGAGGAAGTCAGATACCCAAGAATGGGAATTACTAACAGTCGTGAACTGCCAAGTGGATGCTAGAGACCAAACCCATGGCCTCTGGAAGAGCAGCTAGTGCTCTTAACCCCAAGCCATCTCTGCAGCCCTGACTTTAAACTCTTGATTTTCATTCCTTCACCTTCCAAATACTGCCATTTTAAGAATATTATGATTGGTGGATGTTGTTCTAGGATCCCAAGGCTTTGTGCATGCTGGACAAACACTACACAAACCTCTAGGTTCTCCTCCTCCCCTCCCCTCCCCTCCCCCTCCCTCCCCTCCCCTCTCCTCCTCCTCCTCTTCTTCCCTTCCTCCCCTCCCCTCCTTCCTCCTCCTCTTCCTCCTCCTCCCCTCCCCTCCCCTCCTTCCCTTCTCCTCCCTTCCTCCTCCTCTTCCTCCTCCTCCTCCTCCTCCTCCTCCCCCTTCTTCCCCCTCCTTCCCCTCTTCCTCCTCCTCCTCCTTCTTCTTCTTCTTCTTCTTCTTCTTCTTCTTCTTCTTCTTCTTCTTCCTTTGAGACAGGCTCTCATACCCCATGCTGGCCTTCATCTCACTGGGCAGCCAGGTATAATATTGATTATCTTCCTTCACCCACCTTCCAAATACTTGACTGACATAGTCTGATTCCTTTAAAGTAAAATTTACATAAAGCAGATGTAATGCACAAATGCTAAGTGTAGATTTGCTGAGACAAAAGTATAGGTTGGTGTATCCTTGACTTTCATTCTTGTCTCCCCCTCCCCCCATGCTGTGTATTGAACCTAAGATGTGCTTAGTAAGCACACCATCCTGAAATATTTTCCAGTGCCATGTCTATGTTTTTAAAAGTATTTCTTTTGGGGCTGGGGATTTAGCTCAGTGGGAGAGCGCTTACCTAGGAAGCGCAAGGCCCTGGGTTCGGTCCCCAGCTCCGAAAAAAAAGAACCAAAAAAAAAAAAAAAAAGTATTTCTTTTAGAGGTTGGAGCGATGGCTTACTGGCTAAGCGCACTGGCTGTTCTTCCAGAAGTCCTGGGTTCAATTCTCAGGACCAATATGAAAGCTCACAAGTGTCTGTATCTCCAGTTCCAGGGAATCCAATACCCTCACTTAGATACAACTACAATGCACAGGGGAAAAACATTAAAAAAACCAATCTCTTTTATTGTTTAATTATTGGCATGCACGGCGTCTGTGTATGAGTAAGTGCGAATGAGTGCCAGAGCTCATGGACATCAGCATTGGCTCCCCTGGAGCTGGAGTTACAGACAATTTCAAGCTTGCTGGCCTGGGTGCTGGGAACCAAGCTTAGTTCTTCTGCAAGAGCGTCTGCATTTTAAACTGCCAAGTCATTTCTCCAGCTCCATGTGCATGCTTTCGGACAGCGAGCCAATACATCCTGGTACGCCTGAGAGTGAGCTGCTTTATGTCCATCGTCTAGTTTAATTATCGACAACACATTTTAATCTCAAAAGTGTTCCAATTTAGATTTCCAGTTAAACATCAACATGTTCACACGGGAGATGCTTTGAAGGGCAGCTAGCTGAGAAAGGGCAGAGATCTCTCTGTCCAGGGCAGTCTGCCAGATGCCTGGCATAGGACTTGGAATGTTTAGTTGCTCAATAAATAGGTCAAACAATAACAAAAGCAAACTACTCAATCTGTAAACTGGGTGATGAAATAAGCAGACCGTGCTAAAAGGCTGGAATATAAATGGTCAATAAACATGATAAAATAATATTCGACCTCACTTGTCGTCAGAAAGATGCAAATCAAAATGACATTGAGGATCTAAAGAGATGGCTCAGCTATTAAGAGTACATACTGCTTTTCAACCCAAGTTGATTCCTAGTACCCACCCCGGGCAACTCACAACAACTACTTGTAACTCTAGCTTGTAAATATTTAAAAAACAAAACAAAACAAAACAAAGACCCTACACCTTACCTCAGTCAGAAAGGCAGCCATTAAAACAACAACAACAACAACAACAACAACAACAACAAAAAACAGAAACCAATCTGGCCTAGTGTGGCACCGTATGCCTTTAATTCTACCACTTGGGAAGCAGAGGCAAGTGAATCTCTGTGAGTTCAATGCTAGCCTGGTCCACATAGTAAGTTCTAGGACAGCCAACCAAGGATACATAGGGAGATCCAAGAACCAAACCAAACCAAAAACCAAATAACCTGATACCTGACATACATGGTGAGTTCCAGACCAGCTACGGCTACACAGCCAAACCTTGTTTAAAAAAGAAAAAAGAAAGAAAACCGTAAAGACAGAAGAGAATCCATATACAGGGCCGGTGGGAATGTAAACTTGTCTAACCAGCATGGAAGTCATCATGAAAATTTCTCAAAATACTAAAAATAGGGCTTGAGAAATGGGTCAGCGATTGGAATGCTTGCTATTCTTGCAGAGGACCCATGTTGGATGCTCTTTTACCTGGTGAGCCCTCTCACCAGACTCAAGTGTGTTTTTGTGATATAGAACAATGTCCCTCCTCTTCCCTCATACCCTTCCGGTATGGTCAAAAATGTCAAGAATTTACTGAAAACCTTGTGATAGTGTTTGCTACCAATCTGCTCCCAAGTATGGCAGTCACTGGCCAGTGGCTCGTGTGCAGTAAGTCTGTGTGTCATGGCTGGTGACACACAGCAGATAATACACTGAGAAGTGCCAGATGCAGATAATACACACAAGCACCAGAATAACTTAGAAGAAATTAAACAATAGCATAGGAAAGGTGGGTCTAGCCTGTCACCGAAGTAGTCAGGAAGTGGAGGCAAGAGGATCAAGGCAAGCCTCAGCTACAGACCGAGTTGGAAGCCAGCTTAGGCTATTGGAAACCTTGTCTCAAAATGCAAAAGCTCTGTGAAATATTGATCACGTGTTGGAATAAGAATATTTGGAGATAATGGAGTCAATGAAAGGTGTGTGAGTGTGTGTGTGGTGTGTGTGTGGTGTGTGTGTGAGTGTGTGTGTGTGAGAGTGTGTGTGAGTGTGTGTGTGTGTGTGTGTGTGTGTGTGTGAGTGTGTGTGAGTGTGTGTGTGTGTGTGTGTGTGTGGGTGTGTGTGTGTGTGTGTGTGTGTGTGTGTGTGTGTGTGTGTGTGTGTGTGTGAGTGTGTGTGGGTGTGTGTGTGTGGTGTGTGGGGGTGGGTGTGTGTGTGGGTGTGTGTGGGGGTGTGTATGTGTGTGTGTGTGTGGGTGTGTGTGTGTGTGTGTGTGTGGGTGTGTGTGTGTGCGTGTGTGTGTGTGTGTGTGTGTGTGTGTGTTTTGCTGGGGAATCAAATGCCTGGCCTCATACAGGCTAGGAATACACTGTACCACTTGTTCAGCTCCAAGTAAGAAATGGTTTTGTGGCACTGGAAAGATGGTCTAACAGATGAGGAAGGCTGCTGCCAAGTCTGGATTCCTGAGACACACATGAAGGATTGACTCCTGCAAGTTGTCCTCTGAACTTTGTACAAGCATCAAGGCAGAAGTTTGCCCACACATACAAGCAAACAAACAAACAATTTTTAAAAAGTTTTGTTTTTCCTGAGACAAGGTCTTACTATAATAGCCCAGGTTGGACTCAAACTCATGGTGATCCTGGTTCCCCTGCCTCAGCTTCCCTAGTGCTGAAATTACGAGTATGGATTATGACATCAGGTTTAGAGATTTCTAAAATTAATTTCAACTCATCTTGCTTTTCTCTCTTCTTTTTCTTTGCTGTAGCCCAGGTTACCTCAGCTTCTAATCCTCATGCCTCCACCTCTCAAATAGAGGCATAACAGTATTATCTAGCCCTATGGTTACTTACGCAGTAGTGCTGGGAAAGGAGCCCAGGGTCTGCGCATGCCAGGTACGACCAACTGAGCTCCATGTGCAGCACCCCTCCCTGTTCGTGATACAGGGTCTTACTGTGATGCCTAGCCTGGCTTAGAACTTGCAACGCTCCCGTCTCCACCTCCCAGGTGCTGGAGATATGCATGCACCGTCCCTGGTGCTGATCAGAAAGATGTTTAATTGTCTCTATTACTTGCTTCCCTAATGATTGAACCACATGAGTTATAGGATTTTTAACTTTTAAGAATTAAAAAAAAAAACCCACCTAATTATTGTGTATATGATATCTTTTGAGTGACAGCCCAAGTGCCATGGCTTGTGTGTGGTGGTCAAAGAACCACTTTTTGGAGCCTGTTTTGTCCTTTCACCTTTATGTAAGTTTGGGTGCTTGAATTCAGGCATCAGGCTCAGATAGCAAGTGTCTTGAATCATTAAGGCACTTCCCTAGCTCTGTTTTTTAAAAAAATATTTACTTTTCTCTGCGCTTGCCTAAACATGTGCATGTGTATCACATATGTATAGGAGCCTGTGGAGGTCAGGGGAGGCACTGGGTCCCCTAGAACTAGGGTCACTAGAGTTAGAGGCTCTTGTTACCTGCTATGTGAAGGTTGGGAACCAAACCCAGGCCCTCCGTAAGGAGGACAAGTGTCCCTAATCACTGAGCCATCTCTCCCGACCTGCTTGGAGATTTTGAAATAAAAACAGAGAGGCTCTCAGCACGAAATACAAAAAGAAGGAAGCTGAAATCACTGGGAAGGAATAGCCAACCAGTCCTGTCCTTAACGGGTCTGGGAATACGGTCTCCACCCGAGGAACATGTTTACTCCAACTTTGAAACTATTCACTTTGAAAGATCAAACGAGACAACAGAGAACAAAATGTTCTGAGGTTGTTTTTATTGTAAGAATGTTGTGAGCTGTGCCTTGGAACCACAGTTGGCACCTGTTCATCCACAGCACCCACAAGAGCACCATTGAGTGTATCCAGGGCTCCTGGGAACCCTATCTCCAGTCGGTCAATATGACCGAGTCCGCCATTAAGGGCCCAGCTAGTTGGACTGAAATGGTCCCTCTGCGTCTCCAACTTCTCTGGTAGGCGAGAAGTGAGATTCAATGCCCCTTGAGCCCACGTTTTCTGGGTCTGGGCCATTTGTTTCCTGTTGCACTGACTGTTTCAGACAACAGTGCTTGCAGACCCCAACACGGAAAAGGGGTCCTCCAGTCTCTCCAGTTATGGGCTTCTTCTCTGTCCACGAGACTCCAGATAGCCCTACTTAGAGCGCCTGCTCTCAGCAGAAAACAGCCATATCTTAAGGTCACAACCAAAGTCACTGTCTTCTTAGGCCTGGAACCAGGCTCCAGTGAGGAGGCTAGGAGGCTGCTGTAGCCTCCATGGGCTGGATCAACAGGGTGGTAGCCTGCAGTGGATAGTAGCGGCCCTTCCATGTTTTCCAGAAGATCCCCTTTTTACGCTGCTGCCGTTGCCGTGGGATAGAGTGGAAGTATTGTCCATTTAGATTGGAATGGCTGCAGGTGCCAAACCACCAGCCACCTATAGGGTTAGAGACCAGAAGACACGGTCAAGGTCTTGGGTTTCCATACTGAGAGCACAGCTGGAGTCAAGGTGAACTTTGGATTTTACACCTTCAGAATTTATTGCGTTTATTTATTTTGTGTTCACGTGTATACGTGTGTGGGGTGCGAAGGTCAGAGGACAGCCTGTGGGAGGCGGTGATCTCTTTCTACTATGTGGGTCTTGGAGATCAAACTTAGGTCTTCAGGCTTGTAGGCAAATACCTTTACCTGATGGCTGAGCCATCTCACAAGTCCTATTTTTGTTTTGTGACAGAGTCTCTTTTCGGACTGGCCTCAAACTCTCTATGTGGCCAAAGACAATTTTAAACTTCTGCTTTACCTACCTCCACTTTCTGAGTGCTACGGTTAACATTGTACCACCGTGCTTGGTTTCTATTGTATGGCGAATGGAACCTAGGTCTTCACTCATGTTAGGTAGGTTCTCTGCAAAATGAGCTACACTATGAAGCAGAGCTTGTGGGTACAAACTTGTAATCACAGCGCTCAGCAGTATGATCGGAAGTTTGAAGTCAGCCTGCTCTACATGGTTTGATCCTGTCTGAACGAATGAAGCAGGAAGGCTAGTACTGGAGCTCATTGCCTACCATGCATGGAATTGTGGGATTGATCCGCAGGAGCATAATGACACATGCCTGTTACGCCAGCACTCAGAGGTTAGAGGCTGACCCTTTAAGGTTATCTTAAACCTCATATACCAAGCTCAAGGCCAGCTGGAGCTATATGAGACCCTGTGTCAAACAGACAACAAAAACAAAAACACTGGGGGCCAGGGTCTAGCAGAATGTTTGGCTAACAGGCACAAGACCCTATACCTCAGAATTGAAAAGAACAAGACAAGGGGTTGTCTTGGCTTTGCCCCATGCCAGCTACCCACCCACCACTGAAAGATAGGAAAACTGAAAACAGGAGAGATTAACTTAATAGTTGGCCCATAGCACAAAGCAAGCAAGCAGAAAAGGGGGCAGGGCATGGATGCAAACTTTAAGACTGAATGTAGGCTACAGCGAGAATAAAACCTGCTTACCAGAGAGGCTCTTGGCACAGTTAAGGTCCCCTCGGAGGTCGTGGTCTTGGTCCCAGGTAGAGAAGGGCAGGGAAAGGCCATTGGGGGAAACGTTGGTGGCACCCAGCTCATTGGCCGTGGGCTCGGTGAGCTGCAGGCTGTAGGCTGTGTCCTCACCGCCCAAATGGATAGGAAATTGGAGCAATTTGGCATTGCCATCCCAGTCCTGGAGCTGCACAGCCAACTGGCTTCCTCGGTCCCCTGTGATGCTGTGCATCTTCTCTAGGCCCAGCCAGAACTCGCCTGAATCAAGAGAAATCATCCGTGAGGCGGGCTCAGCTCTTGTGCCCTTTGCTTCCTCCATGACTCTGGCCTCCTGAGAAACACCTACCTTGGGGATCTCCAAAGCCATCTTTGTAGGCTTCCCAAGACTGATTGAAGTCCACAGAGCCGTTCAGGCGTCTCTGAATCACTGTCCAGCCTCCGTCTGCCCAGAAAGACAAAACGTCACTAGAAGTCCCTTCTCACAGGTCCTACCTAGTTCCAAGCCTGATATCATGTTCCCATGCAGTCCCAAGAAGGACAACACACTCATCCTTCCTCTCAGCACTTGGGAGCAGAATAGACTTCTATCCCAAGAGCCTGCAGGAACCAACAGTTGATGTGTTATTTGAAACAGAGTCTCTACCTTCGACTGGCTTAGAACATGCTTTTGTAGCCAAGGATGACCTCAAATTTTTTCCTATAGCCCAAGTTGTCCTTCAGTGTAACTGTGGATGACCTCAAACTCCTAATCATCCTGCTACCACCTCCAGAGTTTTGGGATAGCAGACTTGCACCATCATACCCATTGTATGCGGTGTTGGAGATGAAACGCAGGGCTTCAAACATTCTAGGGAAGCACTTTACCAATTGAGCTTTATTTCCAGTCCATGAAGACTCTGCGTTCATTTATCTGAGATAAGGCTGGCCTTGCACTTCCAACAATCATCTTGCCTCAACCTCTCAAGTATTGGAAGTATAAATATAGGCACAAGTCACGATATCCAGCCGTGGTTCTATGCATTGAATTTTGCATCTTGTACATTGTAGGCAGGCACCCTCCCATTAAGGTATGCCCCCAGCTCACTTATATTTTGTTATTGTGTGACAGGGTTATATTAAGTTACCCAGGTTGGCCTTGAGCTTACTCTGCAGATGACTAGGCCTGGACCACCTTAACCACAGAAACCTATCACTGAATTTGAAATCCTGTCAATGGAGAAAAAGAGTGTATATATATAACAGGCTACATTCTATGAACTGCATAATAGGGTATGTGTTACTGTGGAAGGATCCCAAGGGCTATATCACTGAGCTATACATGGCTTTATTTTATGACACCAGGGCTGTGTACATGGCAAGGAGGCTCCTTGGGAGGTCAATACATCCTACCTGAAGTCATCTCACAGTTGACCAAAAATGGTGGAGACCCCAGAGGTTGGATCTGGAAAAGTCCACTATGCCGCTCCCCTTCTTGGAAGAGTTCCTGGCAGTCCCGGGGAGGCCCTGAAAATAGACAAAGGGAGAGAGTGAAGCAGAAGAGAAGCTCCCCAGTGATTTCAGGAGACGAGTGTGTGTGTGAGGGGTGGGTGGTAGAGGATTAGTTCCGGGGCCATTTGCCTAAACTTGTTCCTGGCTCATTATAACATTCTCCTACTGGTCCACAAGGCACACTGAGGACCAGCCCCTTGACCAATCTTCGCTCTTCCCACTCTGCTTGTCTACCCTCTCTGGTCACAAAGGCTTCTTTCCCTGAACCTTTCTTCCGTGTATCACACCTTCCGACTATTGGGAATCAGCACTTGGTCCTGATGCCAGAGATTCCATTTTCCCATTCCTTTCCCTGGGCCCCAGCTTCTTCTAATAGGATGCTGTTCCACTCTCTGAAACCCTGTTAGACTCCCAAAAGTGAACAGAGGTCTCGTCCCTGATGAGAAGTCATCTGGAGGCGTGCCCTCACTCCTCCCCTTGAGTAGAGGCTTCTAAAGCCCAGGGACAAGGAGGAACTTTGTCCACAGTAGGGACCTGTGTCCACCTAAAGCCTACCCCACAGCCAGTGTTTCAGTGAAGACTTACAACAACAGACAGGGGTGGATCTGGGGTAAGACAAGGGCTAAGCTGACTGAGCAAAGGGGTACTCTGATTTAGTAGAAGATGCTGACAGTGGGGCAGGGGGAGACTAAGGCTGTGGGTGTGGATGGGATATGGCTGTGTCTGCTACCAGAAGAAGGGCGACAGGAAGAGAGAGAGTTGAAAAAGAGGAGAGGAGGAGAGAAGGAACTTGGCCTTGACAAGTCCTCTAAATTCAGGAAGAACCGCCCCCAGCCCAGCCAGGGAAAGTAGGAAAAAGGTCACTGGGGAGGAGCATGCGGGGACTTTCTGCCAGCCAGCTCAGTCCACACTGCCAGGAGTGGGGGCAGACCCAGAAAGATGGGAAGTCTACTTTCCAATCCCTTGGGCAGCTCCCTTTCCCCTACTTTCCTCTCATCCAATCGGGACAGGCCCACTGCCAAGCCACCCATGTGGTTTTCATTAGGGCCAGCTGTTTGTCTCCCCAGCTCTGAACTTTCCTCTACTTGGCTAGGCTGAGTCTGGGAGTCCCAAACCCACAAAACCACCCCCTCAGCCCTTCTCTTCCACCACATCACCTATCCAGAAGCTGTGCCTGCCAACCCTGAGAAAGCTCATCCGTGACCCTCGACATGCCTAGGTACTTGCCTAGGTTAAAGCCAGGGGAGGGATTAAGTCTAAAGACTATTGGGCTGACAGCCAGCAACCAGCCTTAGGGTGTGAAGGGGGATATCCAAACTTTCACCTAGTTGGCTGTGGGTAGCCACAGATGTCAAGCAGGGTGAGAGAATAGGCATGAACTCAGAGCTGGAACTGGGAGCCTCTCTCTGTCGTCTCTGTCTCTGTCTCTGTCTCTGTCTCGGTCTCTACCGCCCCCCACACTTCAGTGAAAGAAAGTAAGAAAGTATTGGGGTTGGGCACCTACAATATAGGACCTGAAAACTGTAATCACAATAACTGTTAGGTATATATGTGTATGTGATTGGACAGAGGCTTTCAGGACAAAGGATCTGTATTTGTAAGACGTAAAAGTATGTATCTAGGGGTTGGGGATTTAGCTCAGTGGTAGAGCGCTTGCCTAGCAAGAGCAAGGCCCTGGGTTCGGTCCCCAACTCCAAAAAAAAAAAAAAAAAAAGAGAATGTATCTAGTTTAGGAGCTGGGGTGGGGGTGTCCTTCTCTGGTTTTCCCTTTTATACCTATATAAAGAGACGTTGGAGGGTTCCAAACCTCAGAAACACACACACACACACACACACACACACACACACACACACACACACACACACACACCTACCTTGCTCTGGTTAATGGCTAAGCAGATTTTGGGGCGATTCTTGCTGGGAAAGAACAGTGGGGTGGTCTGACCAAGCAGGATTATAAGTGAAGAGGGGCTATATGTAAAAAGCCCTTGACTTGAGCCTAGTGAGTGTACAGGAACCCAAGGCTAGAGTCTCTTTCTTTATTATTATGGTGGACCTGACAAGAGGAGTATTGTAATGGCAGGTGGAGGGGTTGGGGAGTTGTCAGATGACAGCAAAGACCAGAGATACTCACTGTGTAAGCGGGTGGCATTGGGAGTCAAGCCAATGAGCTGGGCCATCTTGGGAAGCCTCTTTCCCCTCGAAGTCTTGTCTACCCCATTGTCTAGGTGTGTGGGGGCCAAGAGGTCAATCTGAGACAGGGCAGGAAAACGGTGGTTAGATCTCTTGCCTCATGCCAGAACAACTGCTTAGCCACATTTCACCCCTACTGGTTCCTCGTTTTGTGTTTCCTCTTTCCGACTTGGGTCAATTCCTGGGGTAATTACCTGGCTCTGAAGATTCTGTATTCTCAGATTCTGCTTTGATAGGTATCTCTGCTGCTGGGCTACCTTCTGGAACAGTTGCTGGATCTTGCTGTTCTGAGCCTTGAGCTGAGTCTGAAGATAGGAAAGAGTGGTGAAGACCTGTCTTTAAGTCTGCAACCACTTCTTATTCACCCTCCCTTCCACCCTCTCACAGTCGGCTCTTTGAGGCCCTTCGTTCGGTTCCTGGGGGGGGGGGACGGGACACAAAAGGAGTCTAAATAGAGTCAGAGCCCTAGTAGATGCGCCTACCTGTAAACTCTGCAGAGTCTCAGGAGCCTGGCCTTCGAGGACTCTATCCTTCGGGTCTGTCCCCTTGGGCCCCTGACAAGCGTTACCGCAGGCAGCCATGCGGCGTTCCAGCGCGCCCAGCTGTCCACGGGTGCGCTCCACGTGTTCCCGCAGCCCGTGACCGAGCTGCAGCAGCCCGTGAGCCAGCAAGTTCATTTCATCCCAGGATGCGAAGCGCGGCGGCTCCGGCTGTGCAGGGCGCCCTTGCGCGCTCAGCAGTCCCGCAGTAGCTGCGCATAGCACTAGGGCAGCGCCTGCGGTCGGAGCGCAGCGCATGATTCCGGGGATGGCCTTGGGTGCAGCAACGCTAGGACTTCGGGACGCAGGAGTTCAAGACCCAGTAGCTGGAGTTCTGGGGAAGCCGGCTCAGACTTAGACTTGCTCTGGTGCAGAAGAAAGCCTGTAGATCGCAGCTGATCAGCGTTTCACGGTTGCACCTAAGGCCCCATTTTATAAAGCCGATGTGGGAGTGGGAGGGAGCGCCTCGGAGGCGGGGCACGGGGGCGGAGCGAGCGGTCAAGTTTTAGGGTGCAATGCCACAGGCCTCCTCGTTTTTTTACGAGGGGGCATGTGTGTGTGTGTGAAGAGTCCTTGGGGATGCCTGCTTCCTCGCGACCCCATGAGCGACGTGACTGTCCCTGCACTGCATGGTTCACTCTAAGCCCGGAAATTCCCAGCCCTAGCCAGCATCCCGCTCCCAGCCCGGTTCAATGGAGGAAAGGGCGTATAAGTCAATCAGGACGCGGATGCCTTCATGACTGACCCCTTCTCAAGTCAGAAGCAAAGTAGGGCAGAGTTACATGGTGGAAAAGTTCTCTCCCTGGTCGGCTGAGTTCAGATGGCAAGTGGGAGATTACAGAACCTTGCTCCCTGCCTCTTGGGGGCTTCCTGAGATCTGCAAACCTCAGACTGGGCAGGAACCCCTGCCCCCACCGAGACCTTTCTGGCTCCCACGCTCTTTCCGGCTCAAGCATTCGTCATTGCAGATGTGTTTGTGAGGGTCACTAACGCCCTTGTTCAATTAGTCGCCTCTTCCTGGCCAAATAGTCAACAGCTGGGATTTCTGCCTGCCTGCCTTGTACAGTTTGGGACTCTAGGCCTCCTCCTGTTGCCTGTCCTCCAGCACCAGTGTTCTCACGTCCTGAAATTTACCTGCATTAAAGGAGAGTCCAAGCCAGAGGACAGGCCTCTCATCCCAGCTCTGGGGCATGGAGCAGAAGAGTGTGGAAATCATCTTGAGCTACACAAGTGAGTTTAAGTGAGCCTGGGCTACTCTGAACCGGGTCTCCAAACAACAACAACAGCAACAACAAAACTGATGGCACCCACCTGTAGACCCAACACGCAGGACACAGTCAGGAGAACAGTACAGGCTACAAGCTGGCCTTCACTACATAGTAAATTTCAGACCAACACGCAGGACACAGTCAGGAGAACAGTACAGGCTACAAGCTGGCCTTCTCTACATAGTAAATTTCAGACCAGTCCAAGCTGAAAGGGCAGAACCTTGTTTCAAAAAAGCAAAACAAAACCAAGTCATAGTGGTACATACCTTTAATCTCAGCACCCCAGAGCCAGAAGCAATTGGAGGGAGCTCCAATGTTCCAGGCCATCCAGGAAGGAGACCTTGTCACAAAACAACAACAACAAATAAAACAAAACAAAACAAAAACAAACAAACAAACAAACAAACAAAACCCAAGAAAACCAGGAGGAGCTTTACCAGTTAAGAGCATTTACAGCTTTTACAGAGGACCCAAGTCCAACAGCTCACAGTCACCTGTAACTCCAGTGCCAGGGAGACATGGTGACTTTGACCTCCTCGGCACTTATACACATGCACACCATTTAAAACAATCATTTAAAAAATTTAAAAAGCAAGCAATCTGGAGAACATCAGCAAAGACGTCCATTCCACACCCATCCATTTATTCGCTCATTCCACACAGCCTAGACCCTGAATCGAGTTTTTTATTTGTTTGTTTGTGGATAAAACCTACTATTGAGCAGGGGAGAGGGACAAGTCTGAAACAAAGGAGGACCAGGGTGGGGCTGACACTTTTCCTTTTTTTTTTTTTTTCTTTTCTTTTTTTTTTTTTTTCGGAGCTGGGGACCGAAGACAGGGCCTTGCGCTTGCACATAGGCAAGCGCTCTACCACTGAGCTAAATCCCCAACCCCTGACACTTTTCCTTTTTTTATGCTGCATGGCTAAGCTTTTATTCAACAAGTTTGCATAGGTTTCACTTTTTCTGCCATTTCCCCTGTAGCCTGCTAGGAAGAGCAACTTGGCACAGAAAACCTGCCTGACAAGAAGACCCTTAGGGCAGATTGACTGAAAAACCCCCACGTTGAGTCAGCATGGCTAGGAGCCAGCAGCAAACCTCTGGAATCTGAAACTGCATGCCCCAAGGCTGACGTGCAGGCCACTGCTTGCACACTTGACCAGCTGGGCTTTTTGCCAGACTGATCCCAGCAGCAGTGACAGGCAGACAGGAAGAACAGGCGGGAAACCCTCAGCAAGGAATGAAATCATACACCCACTCTCTGTCCACCGTCCACCCCAAACATCAGCCTTTGGGCACAGGACATAGCCATTCCATGCTAGCCCATATGCCTTCTCCTCTTCCAAATCTTCTTGCCGTCATAGAAGAACCACCAAGATGGGTGTGGTGGTGTATGCCTGTCATCTTAGCACTTAGAGGATGGTAGCACTTGGGCTATGAAAGAGAACATGTCTCAAGAAACAAAATTAGAGCTGCTCATAGGACTCGGTGGGGAAAGAAGCTTGCTTTCAAGTCTGACGATCTGAGTTCAGTCCCTGAGCCCATATGTTGGAAGGAGAGAAAGGACTTCCAAAAGTTATCCTCTGACCTCAACAGTTTTCTGTGGCAAGGGCATAAACCACACAAATAAATAGATGGAGGAGGGAGAGAGAAACAGGGATCAGAAAGATGGCTTAGTGACTAAGAGCATGTATTGTCCTAACAAATGAGTTTGCTTCCCAGCACCCATCTGGGCTCATAACTGTCTGAGTCTTCAGCTTTGAAAGACCCAGTGCCCTCTTGGCCTTCTCATATGTGCACGCACACACACGCGAGTGCACACACACACACACACACACACACACACACACACACACACACACAGACACATGCACACATCTGTTTGGATCTGAGAACCCATGTGCAACTCCAGTTCTAGGTGATCCAGTTCTCTTCCGGGAGCTCCAGGGAGGAATACATAATACAAAATAAAATAAGTCTTAAAAATTTTTAAATAAAAATTTTAAAAGTAGGTCTGGAGAGATGGCTCAGTGGTTAAGAGCACTGACTGCTCTTCCAGAGGTCCTGAGTTCAGATCCCAGCAACTACATGGTGGCTCACAACCATCTGTAATGAGATCTGACGCCCTCTTCTGCTGTGTCTGAAGACAGCTACAGTGTACTTATGTATAGTAAATAAATAAATCTTTAAAAAAAATTTAAAAATAAAGGAAACCACCAAGTACTTTGCCAACATGACAAGGATTTGTGTGTGTGTGTGTGTGTGTGTGTGTGTGTGTGTGTGTGTGTGTGTGTGTGTGATGTATGTGTGTGCGTTTTAACATGTGTATAGGCAGGTGAGCAAGCTCTTATGTGTGCATGTGTATGGAAAAGTGAAGTGTCTTTTCTGTTACTCTCTATTGATTGAGGCAGGATATCTTCTTGGACCTGAAGCTCACCAGCTTGCCCTAGGGGCCCCCCATTATTGTTCCTGGAGTACTGCGATTACAGGAAGTTACTATGCCTGGGGTCTGAGAATCAGACCCTTTCATTCCTTGCCCTTGTGAGTCAAGGACTTTATCCACTGGTCTCCAGCCCCAAATCCCCACAGTCTTTTCTCCACATACTTTTCATGGACTTCTTTGGTGCCATGCTTCAGAGAGTACAGAACAATCTGAAGATTCTTAGAGGCACCTGCTGGGTACAACCATTACAAAAGACTCCTGTCAGCTTGGGACCTGGAACTTGGCTCTGGCTTTTATCCTAAGAACTGCTTTCTGGAATGTGCCCTTTCACCCAGCTGTTGCAATAACTCTGGTAAGCACCTATTATGTGCTGGCATTACACTTAGGACCATACCGTGTCTATGTTTGGTCTTTATACACTCCCAGCTTTGGTACAAAGTTTTGATCTGAGGATACAGCTCACTGTTAGAGCTCTTACCTAGCATGTGTGAGACCTGAAATAATGTTCCTAGCACTGGAAAAAAGATACGGCTCTATATATGGATTGGGAATTTAGCTTAGTGTTATAGCCTAGTGTGCACGAGACCCTAGGTTTACCTATGTAGAACTGCAACCAACTAATCAATCGCTATAGAAAGGTTGGCACAGGTTAGCTGTGATGGTTAGGATCAATTGTCAACTTGACAAAAGTAAGAATTACCTGTGAGGTGGTGGGTGTCATTATCTTGATCATGTTAAGTTACTCACTGTGGGTGGCACCTATCCTTGACTGGGTAAGAGTGCGGAATGAGATTGAGGCTGGAGAGATGGCTCAGCAGGTAAGAAAATTTGTTGTTCTTGCAGAGGAACAGAGTTTGGTTCCTGGCGACAACATGGCAGCTCACCACCATTTGTAATTCCAATTATGGGGGATCTGATGCCCTTTTCTGATTTCCCTGGGCACCAGGCATCCATAGGATGCATATACATACATGGAAGCCAAACACTCATACATAAATAAAATGAAAACAAAACCAAACGAATAAAAGAGTGGAGGAAATAGGGTCATCCCGAGCATGTTTCATTTCTTGCTCTCTGCTTCTTTGATGAAGATGCGGTATGACTAGCTGCCTGATATTGTGACTTCCCCAAAGATGATGTACTGTGAGCTGGGATAATCTCCCCCATTTAAATTTCTTTTGTCAGAAAAGAAACAATGACATCTATAATCCCAGGATTTAGGAGGTTTAAGCAAGAGATTCAAAAATTCAAGGCTGGCCTCAATTACATTGGTTACATAGTAATTACATTGGTTACATAGTAGTTAAGGCCAATTTGGTTGAGATGTGAGACCCTATTTTAAAAAGAGAAGTCAAGCATTGAGGAGATGAGTCAGTGGGGCATGAATGAACTTGTTGCCCAAGTCTGAGGATCGAAATTTGGAACCCCAGGACCCATGTAAACACAGAGCTGATGTGGTGACCTGGCTGTCATGAGGTAGAGACAAAGGATTCCCAGAGCAAGCTAACTAGTTAGACTAACCTAATTGACTGACTCTGGGTTCAATTGAGAGACCCTGCCTCAGTATACAGAGTGACGAGTGATCTAGAAAGACACGCAACAACTTCCTTTGGCCTCAACAAGCATAAACTTACCCCTTACAAACACATGCAGTGACAATACACGCAAACTTGTACACACAAAACCCAAACTGGGTGTGGTAGTGCAAACACAGCACTTGGAAGATGGAAGCAGGAAGATCAGGAATTCAAGGTTAGGCTGGTGAAAGTGCTTGCCTCATAGGTCTGGCAACCTGATTTCGATCCCCACTGTCGCCCATGTAAAGCTAAAAAGTGATAATTTATTTCACAAAATTATTTTCTTGCCTACACACATGGTTAGTGGCATGCAAACTCCCTACCCCCTATCACACACACACACACACACACACACACACACACACACACACACACACACAAATGGGGGTGGGGGAAGTGGCTTAGCTGAAGATGGAGCTCAGTTGGTAGAATGTTTGCTTAACATGCATGAATCTCTGAATTCCATTTCCTGTACTACATAAACTTGGCATGCTAGTGCATACCTGTCATCCTGACACTTGGGTTATGCAAACATGAGTATCAGGAGTTCAAAGTCATCCGTGGCCAGTTTGAGACCAATTTGGGTTATGTGAGACTCTGTCTCAAAACAAAAGCTGGGGATATAGTTCAAAGATATAACACTATTCTGACATGCACAAGACTCTAGATTTTATTTCCAACACTAACAGAATAGAAGAAAGGGAGGAAGGAAGGAAGGAAGGAAGGAAGAAAGGAAGGAAGGAATGAAAGAAGGGAAAGCAAGCCCAGACTGGATTCTGTCATCAGGAAAGGAAGCAGACAGGGAAGTGTCTTGTTAGAATATAGCAGCAGAATGAAGGAGAATAATTCCTCCCTTCGAAAGATGTCAGCTCAGGGAAGAACATGGTGTCACGAATGCATTTTTTTCCATTTCTTATCATAGAGACTTCTGGAGGATGGGTTAGGAAGAAAGAAACTGGTCTTCTGGTGCAAGAGATGCTTATAATAAACACAGCAGCCAAAACCTGCTGTGTACTTCATAGACTCAAGTGATTATATTGTCATTTTATCCTAGCAACGGCTCCATGGGAGGCAGCTGTTGTAATTATTCTACTTTACCAATGACATCAGGATGAAAGAGAGGTTGTGAATCTTTCCAACTTCACACAATTGTCTAGACAGAGCTAGGATATGAAATCTGGCTGTCTGATTCACAGCTGTGTTGATAGTAGCCATCATAAGTTTCAAACTCCCCACCACCTATTATGCACAACACACACACACATACACACACACACATACAAACACACACACACACACACAGAGGCAGAGAGAGAGAGAGAGAGAGAGAGAGAGAGAGAGAGAGAGAGAGAGAGAATAAAAATGGGGGTGGGGGAAATAGATTGGTTGAAGATGGATCTCAATTGGTAGAATATTTGCTTAACATGCATGAAGCTCAAAGATACATATTTAAAGTTGGGATGGAGCTCAGGGGTAAGGTACTTGCCTAACACATGTAAGACCTAGGCTTTCATCTCTACCACTGCAAATTTAACAATTATAAAGAATAAGTCTCATTTCCTGATATTTATATCTTTATTGAATCCTTTCTACAGGATAAGCAATAGGACATTTCTGAAATGATAAGGTGTGTGGCTTTCTGAAGTTAATTTTCATTGTCAACTTGAAATAATCTAGAAACATCTGGGAAGATTTTCTAGATGTAGATCAGGTTGGTCTGTGAGCATGTCTATAGGAGATTGTCTTGATTATTTTAATTGCAGTGGGAAGAAACAGTCCACTATGGGTGGCATCAATCCTTAGGCAAGGAATCCAGGGCTATATAAGAGTAGAGAAATTGAAGTAGGTTATAGTGATGCTTGCCTTTAATCCCAGTATTTTGGAGGTAGAAGCAGGCAGATCTCAATGAGTTCAGGACCAGCCTGGTCTACATAGAGAGTTCCAGGCCAGTCAAGAATATACCGTAAGATTCTGTCTTAAAACAACAGAAATAATACAGTAGTGTGGAGGAAAAAAGTGAGTGGATATGACTGACTACTTTAAATCCTTATATTGATTTCCTCACAGCAATGAACTGGAATAAGACCTTTCTCCCTTAAAACTGATTTTGTTAGGGTATTTTTTCCACAGCCATCAGAAACAAAATGAGGAGTTGGTTATATGGTGAGCTGGAAATCTATCTTGATTGGTAGAATGCTTGTCCAAGCATACACAAAAAGATGGGTTCAATACACAGCACAAAATAAAAAAGAGAACAAAAACAACTGGCTTTGGTGATGTATTCTTGGAATCCCAACACTCGAGAAGTGGAGGCTGGAGGGCCAGCAGTTAAAGGTCATCCTTAGGTACATAGAGAATTTAGACTAACCAGGTCCCGTCTCAAACCCCTTACCCATTTTCACACATGAAATATTTTTTAGGGAATTATTTTTATTTTCATGCACATGAGTGTTTGCCTCTATGGATGTATGTACACCATGTGCTTGTCCAGTGTTTCCTGAGACCAGAAGAGAGTGTTATATCCTCTGGGACTAGAGCTACAAACAGTTGTGAGCTGCCATGTGAGTGCTGGGAACCAAACCCAAGTCCTCTGTGAGAACAGCCAATGCTCTTAACCAATGGTTATCTCTTTTGCTCTCACAATGAACTCATAAGAGGCAAACAAGAAGTGATGGTTTAGGGTTTCTCTTCGGAGATTTTTAAACAATTGCACAACTAGTGAATGTATTTACTGTTGCTTAATTATATACTAATGGTCTTAGGTTTATAATGGTCCAACTTAAAGGGTATTAAGTTTTACTTTTACTTTTTGATGGATTTGTTGGGACTATTACATTCATTTTGAGAATTTTATTGGTTTATTTTATGTATATGAGTGTTCAGCCTGCAGATGTCTGTACACATGCACATAGTGCCCTTGGGGCCCAGAAGAGAGCTGGAATTACAGGCTGTCTTGTGGATGTTGGGAAGTGAACTCGAGCCATCTTGAAGAGTGGCCAGGGCTCATAACCTTTGAGCATTTCTCCAAACCTTTAACTGTATCTTTAAAAGATGTTATCATCCAAAAGCAAACTACAGATTCAATACAATCCCCATCAACATTCCAACACAATTCTTCATATATATGGAAAGAGCAATTCTCAACTTCATATGGAAAAACGAAAAAACCCAGGATATCGAAAACAATCCTCAGTAATAAAAGAACTCCTGGGGACATCACCATCCATGACCTCAGGTTGTATTACAGAGCAATTGTGATAAAAACCGCATGGTATTGGTACAGAGACAGACAGATTGATCAATGGAATAGAATTGAGACCCAGAAACAAACCCACGTACCTATGGATACTTGATCTTTGACAAAGAAGCCAAAACCATACAGTGGAAAAAGGAAAGCATCTTCAACAAATGGTGCTGATCTAATTGGTGGTCTGCATGTTGAAGAATGCAAATTGGTCCATATTTATCACCTTGTACAAAGCTCAAGTCCAAGTAGATCAAGAATCTTAACATAAAGCCAGATACTAACCTGTCTAGCGCCTAATCTTGTAAAGACTTGATGCCTGAGGGAAGGAGGATGCTGGGGGCGGGGTGGGGTGGAGCAATCTCTCAAAGGCAAAGGGGATGGGGATGGGATGAACAACTCTGAGAGGGAAGCCCTGGAAGGAGAGCAACATATGGAATGTAAATAAACAAATTTAATAATTTAAAAAAAGAAATGGGGGTGGGGGTGGTGGTGGAGATGTTATCGTGTAGTCTAGGCTGACCTTTGACCTGATTTATAGCCAAGGATGACCTTCAACTCCTGATCTTCCTGCCTGTACCTCTAGAGTGCAGGGATCATGAGCATATTATACTACACCTGGTTTTGTGCAGTGCTGGCTTGCTAAGCATACATTCTGGTAATGCAGCCAAATCGGAAGACTCTTAGATTTATAAAAGAATTTCATGTTTACTTATGCTGTGTGTGGGTGGCAATATTCGTGTACTTCATTCTAAGAGTGGAGGTCAAAGAACAATATGTTGGTTCTCTCTACCCATGTAGGTCCCAGGATGGAATTCAGGTCTTGAGGCTTGGTGGAAATTACTTTTACTTGCTAAATCACAGTGCATTTTTAAAAAAGTTATGTTTGATTCAATTTCTAGCACCCATGTGATGACTCATAACCCAACCACTTTGCTACAAACCCAGGGGATCTAATGCCCTCTTCTGGCCTTTCAGGGGACCAGGTATATGGTGCACAGACATACACGCAGGTGGATCATCAGTACACATAAAATGAAAACATTACAAAATTACATTCATTCATTCATTCATTCATTCATTCGTTTGTTTGTGTGTGTGTGCCCTGTGAAGATTAGAATACCACCTATGGGAGTTGTTTTCCTCCATCTACTGTGTGGATCTTGGGGATCAAACTCAGGCTTGGTGCCAAACACCTTACCCACAGAGCTTTCCTTGCAGTCTTTCAGGTTCTGCTTAACTTCTTTTTTGGTTAATGATATATACATTTTACACTGTCATAAATTATGTGGGAGGCTTTATTTTTGTCTTTCATAAAGAAATTAAATCTACTTTTACCTGAGGGGTCTGATGTACAATGGAGGGCATATGTCTGACCTTGCCTGCCTCAAGGTATTGCAGAAGAGAATGGTAGCATGCATGGGTATACATATCCCTTGGTCTTACTTCTTCTCAGTCACAAGTCTCCAGCCTGGAGAAATTTACCTGATGGTTTTATCTAATCCTGATCACCCAATAGAGGCCTCATCTCTCAGGGTTGAAGTTGGATTATGTGTCTTCTTATGGTCCGACACTCACCTACCGGCCCCACCCCTGCCAGAATTTTGTTCCATGCCTGTAAGCTATCTATATCGCTGCTTTAACATGCCTGCCAGTCACTGACACAGAAAAATAACTTGACCCATGTTGATCACACACCATGCTCTGTTCTGTTCTGTACGTCCTGGGGTTTGTTCATCTTAAGGAATTGCACAAAGCTTTGCGTGGGGCCTGTCAAGTTAAAGGTCAGTATGAACTGTTATGTCTAAAACAATTATCTTACAGTCTGTGGTTGTGCTTACTGTCTCTTTCTATGAATCAAGGGGCTGGGGTCATGAGATGCTGATTCATGGGATAATCAAAAGAGAACCTGGGGTAAAGGTTAAATTGATATGTAAAATACGTGACTGGGCTTTTGGTCTTCAAGAGTTGAGCTATCTAGAGAGATTTTAGAGTATCAAGAGAAAGCTGTCTCGAGCAGAACATAGAGAGAGTAACCTGGAAAGCTGTCTGGAGAAGAACACAGGCAGCCAGCTTGTAACTCACTCACAATTTGACATTGAGTCATTTGTTTCACTGCGTCCAGACACCTCTTTCCTCAGCAACACCTTTCCAAGCCAAGGCTGGTCCTTTGCAGAAACACCAACACATTCAGGATGTGTGTATTGTTTTCATGTACTCCACGGTGGCCTCCAGCTCTCTAGGTAGCACAGAATGGCTCTAAACCCTTGATCCTCTTGCTTCTACCTTATACGTGTGTATTTACACATATATATGTAAAAATATAGTATATGCCAAGACACACATATATACAAATGCATATGCATATACTATTCACATATATGTAGAGATATTGATATGCATAGAGAAATCTGCACATAATACATACACATATGCATATAGAAAGAACCACATTTAATCAACTGTGTGATCAAATGGTTAAGGTGATTGATTAGAAAGAACCACATACACAAAGGCATATATACACATGTAAATATGTAATATGCACACAGATACATAGGTATGGATAAAATAGAGCTGTGGATGCAGCTCAGTGGGTAGAGTTTAATCACCAGCCCTGCATAAACTGGGTACTTGCAACAGCACTCTGGAGGTAGAGGCATGAGGATCAGAAACTCAAGGTCATCATCCCTGGCTACACAACGACTTTGAGTCCAGTTTGTATCACATGAGACACTGAAGGGATGGCCGAGAGGTATGAATATGCACTGTTCTTGCAGAGAACCTGGTTCAATTTGCAGCACCCACATCAGTTGGCTCCTAACTGCTTGTAACTCCAGCTCCAGGGGATCCATTGCCTTCTTCTATCCTCTGAAGGCACCTGCACTCTTGTGCACATACCTTCAATGGATACATACTCATAACTAAAAATAAGTCTTAAAGCCAGGTGCAGTAGTGCATGTCTTTAATCCCAGCATTTGGGAAGTGGAGGCAAGCAGATGTCTCTGAGTTTGAAGCCACTCTAATCTACATAGTTCCAAGAAGGCCACAGCTATGTAGTGATATTCTGCCTAAAATGAAACAAAACAAAACACAAACAGAAATCTTAAAACAAATTATAAAACCAAACAATAAAATACTTACATATACATATAAAAAACCTGTAATGTTCCTCTACATACATACATAGAGATACCTCTCTATAAATATAGATAGATTACACATATACCCATATGTATAATGCATACATATTTATATTGGAAGAGCTATAGGTACAGAGAAATGCACATCATAGGCTGTACAAGTTTATATATGTACACACACAAAATACAAAGAGCTATGGATACGGGCTGGGTGGTGTATGCTTCCCTAAGCACAGGGCTTTATGTTCAATTCCTGTCCCCACCCTCTCAGACACACAGATAGACCACACAGGTGAAGATAATCAAAGTGCATTTTCACACATGCACATTCTATCCTGGAGGGCAGCTATGCTCATCGTGATCCCATCGATGCGCCATTCACATTTTGTTCTAGACTCCTTGAAGTCGTGTTACACAGGGAACGCTTGCTTTCCACCCTTCGGCCTTTGCTAAGAACAGCATGGCTCTTGATATAATTGTCCTACTGTCAGCAGCTGCAGGAAATGTAACCCTGACCTAGTCCTGTTATCTAATCTACAGTCCATATTCCATTTTCACCCATCGGCCAGTCATATCCTTTGTAACTGTATGCTTCATCCCATGGGGAGCCCATCCCACAGAGCACACACTGAACTTTGCGTTCATGCCCTTTGCTCCCCCGTGGTCCTTTTAGTGTTGACAGTTTTGGCAAATACAGACCAGTTAGTTATTGGAGAACATCTGTCATTGCACCTATTTTTGATGGTTTTTTCCCTTGCAGTTTTCTGTGATTAATCTTTGGAAGTGATATCATATCCTTCTAACGTGGCTGATGTTAGGACATGTATGATGGCCCTTTGCTGCTTATGGGCTCCATTAATAGTGAGTCTTATTTTTAATATAAAATCTTTACGTCGGGGTTGGGGATTTAGCTCAGTGGTAGAGCGCTTGCCTAGCAATGGCAAGGCCCCTGGGTTCGGTCTCCAGCTCCGAAAAAAAGAAAAACAAAACAAACAAACAAAAAAAATCTTTATGTCGCCTCTCTCTCTCTCTCTCTCTCTCTCTCTCTCTCTCTCTCTCTCTCTCTCTGTTCCCTTGTGTTCCCACCTGTCTCTATCCCCCTTTCTGTCCTTCTCTGTGCCCCATCCTCTTCTCTACCCTCGTGGCTCTGCTCTGGGTTGTCTGCCTGTCTACATGTCTATTCATCTGACTCTACCCCTTCTCCAGGCCCTCAAAAAAAAACAACTTTATGTCTTCGCTCGTTTTGTGTATGAATGGGTACGTGTGTGTGTGTGTGTGTGTGTGTGTGTGTGTGTGTGTGTGTGTGTGTGCGGTGTGGAGGCCACAGGTCAGCCTTGGGTGTTGCTTCCAGGAACTCTCTACCTTACTTTTTGAGACAGGGTCTCTCATTCAGTCCTGGAGCTCACACTGATTTGGAACCTGGCCAGCTAGCCCCAGGGATCCTCTTGTTTCTGCTTCCCCAGCTCAGGTGGATGCCTGGGATTAGAACTCAGGACCTTATGCCTGTGCATCAAGTACTTTACTCCCTGGTCCCAACTAAGATTTTTTTTCTAAGCACATAAATTGAATCCCAGATGAATAGGAATATCACAGAAGAAGTACACTAGAAAAAAGCAAACTCCGCAGTGGCAGAACATGCATTTAATACCAGGACTCGAAAGGGAGAAGAGGGCCTATCTCTTGAGTTTGATGCCATCGTGGTGTGCAGGACAGCCAGGGCTACACAGCCAGGGCAACACTGACTTGAAAAACAAACAAACAAACAAACAAACAAACAAACCGAGGAGGGGTGGGGGATCCACCCTACCAAGTAAGGTTTTCCAAAGAGACCTCCAAGTCTGGGCACTCACTCCTGAGAGATTCCCAGTGGAAAAAGCTGAGGAAAACAGGTGAATCAGATGTTGTATAGTTACTTGCCATGAACTGAAAAAAATCCCCTCTTGGAAAGAGTCTTTCTAAAAATTCCCAAAGTAACCTAGTGTGATGGCTATTCCTGGTTGTCAATTTGACTCCATCTGCAATGAACTACAATCCAGAAATGGAGGGCCCAGCTATGATCTCGATCTAGAGGCTGGAAGATACAGGTTTCTGACCTGGATTGTGACATGGAGATCTTGAGGCATAATGGTCATGAAAACTTAGGCCCAGGCAAGGTAGTACACACCTTTAATCCCAGGAGACTGAAGCAAGCAGATCTCTGAGTTCAAGGTCAACCTGGGACAAGGCAAATTCCAGATCCAGGTATTGTGGTACACACCTTTATTCTGGGCCACATCATCTGCTAGAGGCCTACATAAGGACGTTGGAAGAAGGAAGACTCACGTTTCTTCACCTGCTTGCACTTACACATCTGTTGGGACCTACCTCTACAGAAGGCCAGCTGAAACAACTAGCCTCGTGGGACTGAGCAACTATTAGATTCTTGGATTCCCATTCACAACTGCCCATTGTTGGGTTAGTTGGACTGCAGGCTTTGAGTCATTACAATGAATTTCCTTCATATATAGAGACATTCCATAATTTTTGTGCTAGAGAACCCTAATACTACAAAGCTGTACCTGACAATATAAGGGGCTGCTTGCCCTTCCTCCCCCTTACCCCCTGTTGCTCTTTGTTCTTCATTGCTATTGCTCCCTTCACCCGGCCCCCCTGCCACGTGCCCATGGCCTGCTTTCCATGTGGAACCATGGTGTCTGGGTGTTTTCTGTCTAGGCACCGGCCGAGAGTTAAAACCTAACATTGGTGCCGAAACCCAGGATTGAACCAGGATTGAAGATGTAGCTCTACTGTTTTCCTGGCACAAAGTCCTGATATTACTCCCCAGCATCGCATAAAACCAGACATGGTGGCATATCCCTGTAGCCCCAAGAATGGGAAGGCAGAGACAGAAAGAGCAGACACTCTTCACTGACCAGCCAAGGCTTCCGTGAGTCTGTCTTTAGAAAGGATCTATTCATAAAGCCTGAGAGCTGGGTCAGAAATTAAGACACTGCTTGCTCTTCTAGATGCTACAAATTTGGTTGACAGCACCCACATGGAGGCTCAGAACCATCTGTAACTCCAGGTCCAAGGTGTTTAGTACAATTTTTTGGCATCTGTGAATACCAGGCATGTATATGGTGCACAGATATACATGCAGACAAAACACTCAGACACATAAAATAAATTAAATTTAAAGAGATTCGTGATCGGGGTTGGGGATTTAGCTCAGTGGTAGAGCGCTTGCCTAGCAAGCGCAAGGCCCTGGGTTCGGTCCCCAGCTCCGAAAAAAGAAAAAAGAAAAAAAAAAAAAAGAGGTTCGTGATCATTTTGAAGCTGTTTTATTTCATGCGTATGGGTGATTTGATTTTTAATTTTTAAGATAGGGTCCCGTTATGTAGCCCTGGCCCACCTGCAGCTTGCTATGTGGCCCCGGCTGGCCTTGAGTTCACAGAGGTCTGTTGACTACCTCTGGAGTGCTGGGAATAAAATCATGCTTCATCATGACTGTTTTGTATGGGTGTTTTTGCATGTATATGGATCATGTTTATACCTTGTGCCACAGAATTGAGAAGACAGGGTCAGATCCCCTGATCCGGGATTATAAATGGTTGTGAGCTGCCATGTATGTGATGAGAACTGAACCCAGTTCCCCTGGAAGGGCAGCTAGTGTTCTTAACCACCAACCATCCCTCCAGAGCCTGCTTCAAAATATTATTTATGTGTAAACATGTTCATTTTACAGATAGGGAGAAAATTTTCTGGACGGCTTTATTGAAGCATAACGAACATGCTATAACTTGTAGGTATTTCTAGCTTAGAACTTAATAAGCATTGACACACGTATTCCTTGTGAACTTATTGTCATAATAAACGGATAAATCAACCACACCCAAAAGTTTATTCTTGTTGCTTAGGAACCTCTGCCACTGGCTCCTCCCTCCCTGTACTTCAAACGATTGTACGCTCTCTAACTCTTTTGACTGGTTTGCATTTTCTAGAGTGTTCTAGAAATAAAAACACACATATTCAGGGTATATTCTGTTTTTGACTGATTTCTTTCACTCAGCATAATTACTCTGTAGTTCATTCTGTTTTTGGTTTTTCCAGACAAGATTTCTCTGTGTAGCCCTTGCTGTTCTGGAACTCACTCTGTAGACCAGATTGGCCTCAAACTCAGACATTTGCCTGCCTCTGCCTCTTGAGTTCTGGAATTAAAGGCTTGTGCCACCACTGCCTAGGGAAAACCAGTTTCTTAGTCTATTTCTATGTTGAAGGACATTTAGATTACCAGTTGTCTTTGGCTTTTACAAATAAAGTAGCATTGTACATATATCTTAAAAATGCTTTACATTATTCCTTAACAACTTCATAATAAATATAATGTATTTTGTCCATATTCACTCCTCTCCCCTCCCGTTACTCTCTTTTATCTCCCCTCTGCCCCTTTGCATCTTTCTCCCAAATCCCTCTTACATTTTTGGGTTTTTTTGTTTGTTTGTTCTGTGACCCACACTAAGTTTAATCAGGGTTGCTTGAATGAGCATGGGTAAGGTGAGCGAGGGGGTTATTTATAAGAGTGTGGGCAGCTGACCACTGGAGAAAATGACTCCCTCTCCTCTAGCATCCATTAACTGACAGTAACTCCTTAGGCTAGGGCTGGGGCCCCATGAGCCTGTCCCCCTCTTCTACTTATTCCTGTGCAAGTCTTTGGATAACTTCTTATATTTCTTGGAGGGGAGATTTTTTGTTTTTGTTTTCGTTTTTTTGAGATAGCCCACAATGGCCTTAGACTCACCATGGTTCTTCTGTTTTATTATTCTGAGTTCTGGGATTACAGTGTGAGATAGTGCTCACCGCTTTTTTAATGGAGGAGAAATATTGAAAATTAAGCTAAGTTAAAACTAATCTAAACGCCACACAGTGTTGATGCCCGCCTTTAATCCCAGCATTCAGGCAGACAGAGGCAGATGGATCTCTGTGAGTTCGAGGCTAGCCTGGTTGACAGAGTGAGGTCCAGGAAAGCCAAGACTACATGTGGCACTGGTGTTAGAGTCAAGAATAGAAGGAGTTACAGGGACAGTTGATGTTAGTCAGCTGGAGCTAAGATATTGGCAGTGATTAAGAAGAGACCGGCATCACTGAGGTGAAATCTTCCAGGAAGTGTTTCTTTAGAGTACAAAAAAGAGCTGTATTCCAGAGATCGCCAAGGTTGTCCAGCCTCATGCGGCAGCTGGACCTCGTAATGTATAATTATCACGAGGCAGCACTGGTTTTGAAGGCATGAAAGGGTCATGGAGAGCAACGAAGGGTTGGCACAGTAAGAGGCCAGGAAAGGTAACTGGTAAGTGCAGCCTTAGTTGCAGTTGACATCTCAGGACTAAAGAGGTCAGGCAAAAATGTCGAACCTTAGCACACGAAGGGAACCGATGAGAGGTTATTGGTGAAGCCTAGCTGCACTGAAAAGCCACAGCACATTGAGAACAGCAGCAGCAGTGGAATGGAGTCATCTAAACACTGGAGCGCTGCAGAGGGCAGAGTTGGAGATGTGACCCAAGCCCTTTGGAGGAGCCCAGAAGATCATGTGTGGATCCCAGACATTGGAACAAGAAGCAGTAATGTGGACGTTGCCTTGGAGACACCAAGGTGTTCTAGATGCCAGAGCCATGGGACTCCTGAGGAGGAAAGCTGTTAGTAAGTAGTGGAATCAGCCCAAGAGAAAGAATTGTGTGGCAGTCAACAAATCTGAAAGAAGTTGGACATCAGACATGGAGATGCAGAGTTTGGAGTTTGCCCAGCTGGCTTTTGGTCTTGCTTTGATGCAGTATTTCCTCACTATGATGTTTTGGAATGGTAACATTTATCCTTTGATTTTGGGAGTATATGATCTGCTTTTTGATTTTGATTTTATAGGGAGTTACAATTAAGAGATTGCATGAATATCAGAAGAGATTTTGGACTTTTAAACCTTCTTAAGACTGTGATAGATTATGAGGACTTTTCAAGTTAGACTGTATTCTGCATTATGCTATGGCTAGGTATGGCCGTCATAAACTTATGTGTTTGAACAAGCCTATGAGGATCAGGGAATGTGGTGATTTGAATATGCTTGGCTCATGGGAAGTGTGGCATATTAGGAGGTACAACACTGTTGGAGTAGGTGTAGCCTTGTTCGAGGAAGTGCATCACTGTGGGGGTGGGCTTTGAAGTTCCACCCAGTGCAGAAAAGACAGTCTCTCCTGGTTGTCTTCTGATCAAGATGTAGAACTCTCAGCTCCTTCCCTAGCACCATGCCTGCCTGGATGCTGCTATGCTTCCTGCCATGATGATAATGGACTGAACCTCTGAACCTGTAAGCCAACCCCAATTAAATATTATCCTTATAAGGGTTGCCTTGGTCATGGTGTCTCTTCACAGTAATGGAAAGCCTAAATATGACAGTAAACTAAGATTCCCTCTGAGCCATCTTGCTGGCCACAATTTTCGTTTTGTTTTTTGACACAGACTCTCACTATGTAGTCTAGGCTAACCTCAAATTCCAGCTCTACCTGCCTCTGACTCCCAAATGCTGCAATCTTAAGCAAAGAATGAATAATTTTTCAGGTTATTAACTTGTACATATACAATTATACCTATTCTCCCTGTAGGGAAAATTCTTCAAGCTTGAAAACTGGGTCAAAGGGCACGCATGCTTATGGCTCGGGGAGATGTTACCACATCATCATCCATGGGAACTAGGCTATCGTAAACCAACATTGTATAACTGTTCACTTTTCCCCCCTTGCTATTGTCTACAGATTATTTCATTAACTTTTTGGTCATTTGCCAATCTGATAGGCAGAAAATGACATCTCACACAGTTTTCATTTTCATCTGAGTGCAAAGTATTTTCCAATTATTTAATAGCTGTTTGAATGTCTTTCATACAGTTTCTTCCCTCCCCCCAAAAATAAGATTAATGGGACTGGCAAGATAGCTCAGTAGATAAAGGCTCGCTGCCAAATGTGATAAGCTGAATTTGATAATGTGATTCACATGGTGGAAGGAGAGGACTGACTTTTTTTTTTTTTTTTTTTTTTCGGAGCTGGGGACCGAACTCAGGGCCTTGTGCTTCCTAGGCAAGCGCTCTACCACTGAGCTAAATCCCTCAACCCCCCCAGAGGACTGACTCTTACATGTTCTCCTCTGGCCCCCAAGAGAATACCACAGTCTTCCCCGCCCCCTCTTTCTTTGCTTCTGTCTCTCTGTCTCTGTCTCTGTCTCTGTCTCTGTCTCTTTCTCTCTCAAGCTCACATACACTTGCATACATACATCCACACAGAAAATAAAGATAATTAAAAAAATGTTAAAAATATTACTGGCTAAGCCAGGCATGGTGGCTCACGCCTTTGTCCCAGCACTCTGAAGGCAGAGGCAGGAGGATCTCTAAGAGTTCGAGGTCAGCCTGGTCTACGGAGTACATTCCAGGCCAGCCAGGGCTATAGGTTATACAGAGAAACCCTGTGTTGAAAAACAAAAACAAAAAACAAACAAAAATGATCAGTAGCTCTATGACATTATGGCTAGCATGTTGAACATCTATACAAAAACTACTTAATAGTATTAACTTGGAAAATATAAATAATACAGAAAGTCAAATAATTGTCCACTTTTTTTTTTTTTTTTTTTTTTTTTGGAGCTGGGGACCGAACAGAGCCTTGCGCTTGCTAGGCAAGCACTCTACTACTGAGCTAAATCTCCAACCCCTGTCCACACTTTCTTTAAAAAGTGTTTATTTTATTCATTTTATGTGTATGCTTGTATGTATACCTGAGTGAACATAGGTACACTACATGTGTGCAGGAACCCACAGAAGTCAGAACAGGGCATCTGATCACTGAGTGTTGGGTCCACTGCATGGTGGAAAATGCTCTGAACTGCTGAGCTGTTTTTCAAGCCCCAAATAATATAATATTTTTTATATTTTATTTCTCATGTGTGTGTGTCTAAGCATGCACAAGCCACAGCATGTGTGTGGAGGTCAAGACAATTTTTAGGTATTGTTCTCTCCTTCTTTTAAGTGGGTCCTTGGACTTGAACTCAAATTGTTCAGGCTTGGTTGCAAACATCTTCACTTGTTGAGCAATCTCATGGTCTTCTATTTTAAAACAAACAAACAAACAAACAAACCAAAAACAAAAACCGACTGGTCCCAAACTCACTACTTAGCCAAAGATGACTATGGACTGTTGATCTGCTGAAGTGGTAGGGTTACAGGTGTGAGTCACCTTGCCCAGGTGCGTTAGCATTTTTTTTTTTTTTTTTCTTTTTTTTCGGAGCTGGGGACCAAACTCAGGGCCTTGCGTTTGCTAGGCAAGCGCTCTACCACTGAGCTAAATCCCCAACCCCGCGTTAGCATTTCTTGATCCTCTGTGTTGATTACTTCAGAAGTCCAGAAATTGTTTTTATGTCAGGAAGACAGAGCTGCTGCCAGACATTTTTGTTGTGTTTCTCCTAGGAGGAAAAACGGCTTCCTTCAGATGTTATGCGGGTCTAAGTCTCTCAAGGTTGTAACGCAGGTTCTAGCGCCCCCTGTTGGCTTACCAGTGAGCAGCCTTTACATATGCCAGGAGGAAGGACTGCCAAGCTCTCCTGGGCAAAATGCCCAATGTAGCCTGGGCAAGACGCATGATTAACCTGTCCCTAGAATCTGTCAAATAGTCAAGGGGTGTATGTAAGTGATGAACAGTAAGTTTTCCCTCCCTTTCCTTTTTTCCCTTTCTGCAGTATTTCATTGATTAACAAATTGTGTATGCACATGTGTGAGGTGTATGTGTAGTTAGAGGACAATTGGTGGTGAGTCAGTTCCCACCTCTTATCTCGTGAGCCCTGTGGGTTGAACTCAGTGCCTCTACCCACTGAGCCATCTCACCAGTTCCCACCTCATTTCACTATTAATGCATCAAACACCTGCTCTGAGCCACATTTTGTTTCCATCAGTTGGGTCAAAAATCTTTTCTTTTCAAAAATCCTTAATATAGCAACCATCATAATGACTGTTCAGGAAAGACAATCAGCAAGGCAAGTTAGAAGAAGAGAAAGTTTACAGATCTAGGGAGGAAAAGTCAGCAAAGAAGAACAGACAGAATGTGGGAGGGATGTCACCCATTTTAAAAGGAGTGGCCAGAAATGGACTCGGTGAGAAAAGCAGGGAAGTTAGGAAGTGAAAGAGCTGGCCAAGTGGATCATCTGGTGTAATAATATTCCAGAAGGAGGAAGTCACCAATGCAAAGGTCCTGGGGCAGACATGATTACATACGATCACTGAGTAAACAGGAAGGTGGGCCATGTGCTTGGAGCAGAGGAGTGAACGGTGCAGAGAGGAAAAAGTCACCGGCCAGGCTGGCTCACTGGGTAAAGGCACTTACCACCGAGCCTGTGGACCTGAGTTTAATCCTTGGGACCTGCATGATGGAGGGAGAGAACTGACTTTTGTTGATTCTCTGTCTTCCATTCCTGTTATAGCACTTGAATCCACATGCATGCACCCACACCCACCCACACACACACTAAAGAAATAAAATAAGTAACTTTTTAAAAATAGGGGTGGGGGAAAGTCAAGGCAGGAAGACACAAGGGCAGATCCTTAAAGGTACTAGGAAAGGACTTGATATTTTTGTTTTTTGTTTTTTCAAAACAGGGCTTCTTCTGGAACTTCGTAGACCAGGATGGCCTCAAACTCCTTGCCTCTGACTCCCAAGTGCTGGGATTAAGGGTGTTTGCCACCACACCGGGCTATAGGACTTCATCTTTTATTAATATGTAAGTCAAGTATAGTCTAAGCAAAGAGTGGACAAGACTTAGATGTTAAGAGCGTCCCTCCAGCTGGTTTGTGGGCTAACACATAGAATGGTGAGAGGAAAGGGTGACTTCCTTAGCCCAGGCTGGACAAGGAAGGAACCACATGGTGGTGAGGTATGGCTGGATACTGGATAGATTTTCAGAAGATGAAGGACTTGCTGATCCTTCGAATATGGGGTGATTAGGGCTCTAACTCAGTTGATAGGGCACTTGCTTAGCATACATGGAGCCCCTGGTTCCATCTCCAGCACCAAATATATAAACACACACACACACACGCACACACACACACACACACACACACACACACACACACACACACACACACACACACACACGTGCATCTTTGGCTCCACAGAACGTTCCAGGCTAGTTTGGGATACATAAAACCTTCTCTCAAAACCCAACACCTTTGGAAGGGTGAGAAGAGAGAAAGAGACGACTCCTAGTGATCTTGATGCTGATGGAATGGATATCAAAGATGACAGGGTAATCATTAATTGAGACACTGCCAGTTTTAATATTTTATTTATTTTGAGATGGGGGGGGGTCTCTCTATATAGCCCTGCCAATCCTGGATCAGGCTGGTTTTGAAAACAGAGAGCTCTGCCTACCAATGCCTCCTGGGTGCTGGGTCTAAAGGCAAGCACCACTAAGCGTGCCAGCTGCTTTAATATTTTATAAGTTGCAAAGCAACAGGTTCTCTGTCCCTTAAAGCATTATAATTATTTTTTCTAGCTGGATGTAGTGAAACACACATTTAATCCTTAATTGAAGTACCAGGGAGGAATAGGCAGGCAAATCTCTCTGAGTTCAAGGCTAGCATGGTCTCCATAGTATGTTCCAGGACTGTTAGAGCTACATATTGAGACTCTGGTTCAATCCAGGATCATTTATGACATTTTTATGGGATAACCCTCAGTCTCTTTAGTTCAGAACATTCTTTCTTCCTCCAATTCCTCTCCTTCCTCCTCTATGAAGAGTAGAACCTAGAGTCTGACACATGCTTGGTGAACACTCTACCACTGACCTGTACCTCCTGCTGTCTTTATCTTTTAGCACACGGACATGGTTTTTCTTACTTTTTATTATATTAGTTAAGTGTGTGTGTGTGTGTGTGTGTGTGTGTGTGTGTGTGTGTGTGTGTGATGGTTTGAATAAGTTTGGCACTGTTAGAAGGTGTGGCCTTGTTGGAGGAAGTGTGTCACTGTGGGAGTGGGCTTGGAGACCCTCCTCCTAGCTACCTGAGGATGCCCAGTCTGTTCCTGACTTCTTTAGGATGAAGATGTAGAACTCTCTGCCCCTCCTGCACCATGCTGCCATGCTCCCACCTTGGTGATAATGGACTGAACCTCTGAACCTGTAAGCCAGCCCCAATGAAATGTTGTTCTTTATAAGAGTTGCCTTGGTCATGGTATCTGTTCATAGCAGTAAAACTGTAACTAAGACAGAACTTAGCAATTTGTTACCAATTCCTGCACAAACATCATGACCAAGAAGCAAGTTGGGGAGGAAAGGGTTTGTTCAGCTTACACATTCACATTGCTGTTCATCACCAAAGGAAGTCAGGACTGGAGCTCAAGCAGGCCAGGAAGCAGGAACTGATGCAGAGGCCATGGAGGAATGTGACTTACTGTCATACTTCCTCTGGCTTACTCAGTTTGCTCTCTTATAAAACCCAAGACCACCAGCCCAGGGATGGCACCACCCACAATCGGCTGGGCCCTCCTCCCTTGATCACTAGTTGAGAAAATGCCTTACAGCTTGATCTCATGGAGGCATTTCCTCAACTGAGGCACCTTTCTCTGTAATAATTCCAGCTTGTGTCAAATTGACACACAAAACCAGCCAGTACAATTGACCCCTTGTCAACTTGACACACAAACATATCACTATTAAGCTTCAACCCTTACTTTCTTATTCATCCCTAAGGTCTAAAAGTTTAAAAGTCCCACAGTCTTTACAAATTCTTATATATTCTTTCAATCCCTTTAAAATATCCAATCGCTTTTAAAATTCAAAGTCTTTTTTCAATTCAAAGTCTCTTAACTGTGGGCTTCATTAAAAATACTTTCTTCCTGCAAGAGGGAAAAATATCAGGGCATAGTCACAATCAAAATCAAAATCAAACTCTAACTGTCCAATGTCTGGGGTCCACCCATGATCTTCTGGGCTCCTCCAAGAGCTTGGATCACTTCTTCAACTCTGTGTGTGTAGCACATACCGTGTCTTCTAGACTCCAGCTGCCTCTACTTCACGGCTGCTGCTGCTCTTGGTGGTCATCTCATGGTACCGGCATCTCCAAAACGCTGCTGTCTTCTGCTGCAACTAGGCTTGCCCAATAGCCTCTCACAGGCTCTCTTCATGGTGCCAAACTCCTTTGCATAACCCCTTCAGTCCTGGGTCATCAGTTGCAACTGAGGCTGCACCTTCACCAGTGCACCTTCCATGGCTTCTCACAGTGCCGAGCCTCAGCTGCTCTTCATGACCCCTGCATGCTTCAAAATCAGTGCCTCCCGGGTGACTCTTACACATTAGCAAGTTCAGCCACAGCGCCAGATAAAACCTTGGCTGTCTCTGGAACCCAGCCTCTTCGTTTCCTCAGAAAACACTTCCTAGAAGATTTCAACTCAGTGATGCTGGTCTCTTCTTAATCACCACTAATTTCTTAGCTGCAGCTGAGCAGCATCAATAGTCCCAGCGATGCAAAGGTTTTGCTTTAGTAGCTCTGGTATTTTGTTAATCACAGCCGATTCTTCAGTCCCAGCTAACCAAACCACAGAATCGTCACAATCAAAATAGCAATGGCCCTGATAAGAGTCTGTAATCTTCACAAGCCAGGCCTCCATCTTCTGCACTGTTCTCAACATTATCTTCCAAGCCTCTACAGAACATCCCACGAAGCTCTTAACATCCCAATGGCTCTTCCTGCTCAAAGTTCCAAAGTCCTTCTTCAGTCCTCCCCAAAACATGGTCAGGTTGTCACAGGGATGCCCCACTATGCCGGTACCAATTTCTGCCTTCGTTTGGGTTTTACTGCTGTGAACAAGCACTGTGACCAAGGCAACTCTTATAACGAACAACATTTAATTGGGACCGGCTTACAGTTCAGAGGTTTAGTCCATTGTCATTGTGGAGGGAAGCATGGCAGCATTCAGGCAGGCATAGTGCAGGAGGAGCTGAGAGCTCTACATCATCTGAAGGAAGCCAGGAACAGACTGGGCATCCTCAGGCAGCTAGAGGAGGGTCTCCAAGCCCACCCCAGGATGTCAGAGGACATCCTTCTAGCTTAGGCTCTCTCCTTCCACCATGTGGGCCCTAGAAATCTAGGTCTTTAGGTTTGCGCAGGAAGCCTCTGTGCACTTGCCTGTGCTCACGGAGTCACAGTTGCTGGCTTCTTTCATTTTTGAGAGAGGATATCCTACAGCCCAGGCTGACCTCAAAGCTCGATATGTAACTGAGCATGACATCGAACTGATCCATTTTTAAAAAATTACATTTTACTGTGGCTGGAGAAATGGCTCAGCAGTTAGGAGAACTGGCCATTTTTCAGAAGATGTGTGTTTAGTTCCCAGCGTCCACATGGTGGCTCGCAACCATCTTGAACTCCAGTTTGAGGGGATCCTTTTCTGGCATGCTTGGGTAATATGTACACACTTGCATGGTACATGTATACATGCAGGCAGAATCTGTACTCATGAGAAATTTTTTTCTTTTTTTTTTTTGGAGCTGGGGACCGAACCCAGGGCCTTGCGCTCGCTAGGCAGGCGCTCTACCGCTGAGCTAAATCCCCAACCCCGAGAAATTTTTATATTACATATATATTGATTTGGGGGGCGTATGTGCGTGCAAGTGTTTGAGTGTGGGCCTGTGCATGCCACAGTGTGAGAACCACTTGTGGAAGTTGTTCTTTTTTCCCTCTCTTTAACTCCTGGAGTTTGAACTCAGCCTGCTTCTCCTTGGTGAGGCATCTCTCCAGCCCTTCCCCTTCCCTAATCCCCAACTCCCTAACTCTAGAGCCTGAAGTTTAAGCGAAATTTGAAATAAGGAACTCTCACCACCTAGTGGTCATACGGGGAATAGCCAATCCCCCCCCCCTACCCCTAGACAGGGTCAAACTTATTATGTAACGGGGGAGGCTGTGACTTCTGGACCTCTGACTCCATCAGTCAAGTGCTGCTGGGATGAGGGATGATAGGGTGTGGGCTACCAGAAGCGCATATATTTGAAAGTAGTAGGTTTTTTAATTTGTGATTAGGAGCATGTGATATTTCTTCACAAATACCATAATAGTGTGGTTAGTGTTTTTTTTTTAAACCCCTTAAATCCCCCCAGTGAGTATTGATGTTTTGCCTGCATGTATGTGTACCATATGCTTGCACAGTGCCCAAGCAGTCTGGAAAAGGGCATTGGGTCCCTTGGATCTAGAAATACAATTATGATCCACCACATGGGAGTTGGGAAGTGAATCCTGGTCCCTTGGTAGAGCACCCAGTACCACTGAGCTAGCTCTCTAGCTCTCCAGCCCTACTGGTAGTTTTAACTATAACCACTTGGTGAAAGGAGACTTCTATGAAAGGAGCACGGTGGCAGCTGTTCTCTTTTGTAATTACTGTCTATCTTTAAGGGCACATACATAGAAGCCATATTACTGTTCCATTTCTTCTGGAACTTTCATCCGCTTGCTTCACTTTGGAGCCTTCCCTGATCAATTACTTAACTGGCTTTGTTGGTTGGTTGATTGGTTGGTTGATAGCTAAAGAGAATCTTTTACTCCAAAACCCCTCAATGGTTTGGAGCTCACTATGTAACCCAGGCTTGCTTCAAACTCCCGGAGATCCTTCTGCCTCAGCCTCCTGACTACTGGACTTACAGGCACACACAACTGCACTGGCTGATTGCCTTTAATAGTTTGCTCACTTCTTTATTTTTCTTGTTTTGTGTGTATGTGTGTGTTTACATAGGCACAGGTGTGTTGTGCATGTATATGTATGTGGAGGTCAGAGGACAACCTTGGGCATTGCTACTCAAACTCCTGCCTGAGCCCATCCTGTTGTATGTGAATCCCATTCTTTGGATTCATGAAACAAAACACTGGCTGTCACCAACTCAGTGAAAATTTTGTGTGACCGTGAAAGTTCACCATCCTAACTCTGATTTAAAGCGCACCTGGGGCTAGGAAGCTTCTATCAGACTCAAGGGTATCCCACTTTTCCAAATCATTAAGCTGTGAGAAACCTTTCTGTCCTAGTTTGGGTCTTACGGCTGTGAACAGACACCATGACCAAGGCAATTCTTATAAAGGACAACATTTAATTGGGGCTGACTAACGGGTTCTGAGGTTCAGTCTGTTGTCACCATGGTAGGGAAGCGCGCGCGCGCGCGCACACACACACACACACACACACACACACACACACACGAGTACACATACACACACACATTGTAGAAATGTATAAGTGTAGTATCTGACAGTAGCACTGTTATGGCTACCGTAATGAAACAATAAATGAGACTGGGAAAGACAGATGAATCTCATAGATCAGGCTGCCTTTGAACTCATGATCTCCCCCTTCCAACCTCCTCCGGAACGCTGGGGTTAGAGGCTTGCACCACTGCAGACTCGGATAGATGGCAAGGCTGGTTTTAATCTGTCCAACTGTAATGAGATCTTGTTTCAACACATTACTTGGAATGTGGAGGCTGAAGGAGCAGAAGTTCACGGTCATCTCTCACTTCAACAAAGTCAAAGTACAAAACAAAACAAAAACACAGGAAAGCAAAACAATGACAAAAAATTTAAAAAACAAAAACAAAAACAAAAAACCTAACCCCTTGCCTAAAACTGGGAGCAAACAAACCCCCTGCTATCTCACCAACTCATTTCTTGCTGACATACCCAGTTCAAGGTCCCTGTGGGGGAGTTTTATACTTTTTTTTTTTGGTTTTTCTTTTTTTTTGTTTTTTTAATTTTATTTATGAGTTTTATACTTTTTATCCTTGCCTGGAGTATCCTTCTTTAAGGGTCACCTTGAAAGCTGCCTTCCAGAACCGTCCCCACAAATCCTAAATTCTCCATTCACTACAGAGGAGGGTCTTGCATCCCATGTTCTCTTTCTGAGAGTACTCATTACTCCTTCACATGAACCTAGGCTTGAAAGGCACAAGACCCAGAGATCTTGCCCTGCAAATGACTCATTAGCCTGACATGCAATCAATCAAACTATGTTTAAGAGGAAAGAAAACCAAACAAGCAAAATAAACAAGTCAATAAACTGTAATAGCTTTTGATCAGAACACACTCCACAGGGGTTAAAGTTAAATGTACTTTAAAAAATTTTATTGATATACTGTATGTATATATGTGTATGGGTTGATGTATATAGCACAATATAGAGGTCTGAAGACAACTTGTGTGAGTCGGATCTCCCTTTGCTTTACATGGTCCCAGGGATCAAACACTGATATTCAAATTTGGCAGCAAGTACCTTTATGTGCTAAGCCATCTCACTGATCTTAATATAATTTTAAGCCATTCCTGTGACAAATTTTTGATCTATCATCTCTGTAAGCTTTTATGTACACATGGTACGTGTCTGTTAGCTATACATTACCTATCTGTTGCTCATCTGTCTGTCTGTCTACCTATCTACTGTGCTAGGTATGCTAGACAAGTTCTGTACCACTGAGTTACATATGTCCAGCAGAACAGACATTTATTAAGTAACTAGTGTATACCTGAGGCAGTGGATAAAAAGTTCCCCAATCCTAAAATGTCTAATAGGGGTGATGGCAGTAACTTCGCCTTTCTACTAATGAAAAGTGCTATTTAGTTAATAAACCATTGCTATGGCAATGATAATGACTAGGAAAAGGCTATGCTAAGTTTTTTTTTTTTTCCGGTTTTTGTTGTTGTTGTTGTTGTTTTCTTGCGGGGCACAGGGGCACATAGATTGAACATTTGGAAATATAGTAAAGTATCGCATATAGAGAATATTTCTTTTTCTTTTCTTTTTTTTTTTTTTCGGAGCTGGGGACTGAACCCAGGGCCTTGCGCTTGCTATACAAGTTCTTTACCACTGAGCTAAATCCCCAACCCCGAGAATATTTCTTAAAGTGGCACAATATATGCAAAGTTCCTGCGGTGGGCAAGATCCAGGCTCTTAGGACTACAAGACAGTAGGAATTAAATTCGTTACATAAATCTCATTAGAATACATTGGTTAGATTTCTTCTGTAGCCCCCTACTGTCCTGTGAATGTAACCTCACCTTCTTACTCCTGGACCCGCCAGATTCTAGCGGTAGTTGGCTGGGCAGCATCCCACTCCAAGGTACTAAGTCCCAGATCCCTACTGTAGGCTCCGCCCTCAGGCGCGTCCCCACCCCCCGTCCCCGCCCAGATGGCTCATTCTGTCTTACAATTGGATAATTCGGTTAGATTCGAGTTCTGGTTGGTTAAAAAAGCCGTCAGTTAGGAGTGAAAGCCTTGATAACCCGTCCCGAGCATCGAGGGGGCGGGCTCGGGTGCGGTGCGGGCGCGGCCCGGGCTTCGCATTCAGGTAAAGTCACCCACGCGGGTCCTAGAGAGGAAACTGAGTATACAAGTGTCCGGGAGGGGTGTGGCGCCTGTAGCCCCCTTCTGTGGGTTCTGTGTGTTGCGACGGGGTGGGCGCCGTGTCCTGTAATGGTGACGGTTCGGACATTGGGAACCTCAGGTGGTTTAAAGTGGGTCGGGGAGGGGGACCCTAGATTGAGCAGATCACCACTACATGGCTATCCAGCACCTAATCGGAGGATCTTGTGCGTGCCGTAGTCTCCAAGATGCCTTATGGGACCCTCCCTCAGAGTTGGCTTGGAGACCTGGGGATGGGTTTCTTTTAGTGGGGTGGAGTGGGCGGATGGCACGGAAACGGTGCTGGAGGGAGGGACGGATGGCCCCCCGGACCTACAGACAATAGTAGCGGATGGAACCGCCCAGCGGCTTTTCCTGTAGGAAACTGCCCTGTCTTTTCGAAGCTGACCTGGTTGTGTATGTTTGGGGAGGGGTGTGTGTGAGTGTGTACGTGTGTGTGATGGCTCAAGGACCCCCTGTCCTACCATCATCTAGCTCCCCCCACCATGCTGTGTCTGAGAATTCCGTCCCAACATTAAGGGGCTTCCACCACCTAGAGCCTTGTATCAGTAAGACGTAACTTTTCAGGACCCCAGGTATGCACTGCATGCTCTGTGCCCTATCCTTCGGGTTTCCTGATCACAGCTCTGTGTCCTGAAATAGTCCCAGGGCAGGGTGTGGGGGCGTGCGGCTTCAGCTCTGACTGCCTAATGAGGGGCTCTCAAGCAGGGGATCCGGATTTAGCTTTGACAGCCAGGCAGTGTGGGAGAGATGAGGGCAGCTACACGCCCCACTCCCCCCCACTCCGGGAGGCATTGGCTTGTGTAGCAGTTTAGGTGTTGGCTTGCCCCACCACACTCCTTACTTCCAAGGCGGGACCTGCTGCGAGCTGGGAGGCTGATAAGTGGCCCAGGTTCCCTGCGGTTCTAGGGGAGGGAAAAAGAAATCTTTCCAAAAGTGCCTATAATCCTAGTTACCTGAGAGGTCCAGGTTGGAGGATTGAAAGTTGAGGGCCTGCCTGAGAGCTAAGAGAGTTCAAGGCCTGCTTTAGGCTACAGAGTGAGTTCAACGCCTGTTTGAGCAATTTAGTAAAGGGGATTAGGGGTCAACGAGACGGATTGGCCAGTAAAGGTTCTTGATGCAATGACGTCCTGAGTTGGATCTACGTGGTGTAAGGAGAGAGCTGTCGCCACAGAGCTGCCCTCTGACCTCCACTCTCACCCCATGGCATCCTTGCACCCACCCACGTACCCACCTACCTCCAACATCAAATAAATAAAATGTAAAAATAATTTTAAAAGGGGGCTAGTGATATAGCTCAGAACTCACCTAGTCACTTGTCAGTGGGGCTGAGGGCAAATGAAACAAAAAGGCATTCATTTGGGCGTAGTGGTACATGCCTGAAATCCCAGCATTCCAGAAGCAGAGGCAGGGGAATCTCTGTTAGAGGCCATCCTGATTTGCATAGCAAATTCCAGGCCAGCTAGCTCTGCCTAGTGAGACCCTGTCTTAAACAAATACATAAAATAAAACAAACCAAAAAAAAGCAAACAGGGCAGCACTCAGGAGGGAGAGAAAGAACAAGTTCTGGGAGTTTAAGGCCAGCCTGTTCTAGATGCATAGGGAGGTCGTCTCAAACACAGACAAAACAGAACTAAAAGAAGCTGGCCTGTATGTAAAAGGGAGAAAAAAAAGATGAGGTCGTGGCGGTGGCTCAGTTATTACAGTGTTTGCTTAGCGTGCATGAAGCCTTGTGTTCCGTCTTCAGTATTGCACAAACCAGGTATGGTCACGCACTGGGGTCATCTCGGCACTCAGGAGCTGGAGTTAGGGGAGTTCACTGTCAAGGAGTTGGAGTCCAGCCTAGGTTTCCTGAGACCCTGTCTCAAAACAAAACAAAACAAAACAAAACAAAACTAATGGGCTGGAAAGATGACTTAATGGTTAAGATTGAGTACTGCTCTTGTCCTTTGAGCTGTCTTGGTCAGCTCACACCTGTGACTGCAGCTCCAGGGTATCTATTGTTTTTGGCATCCATGGGCAAACACCCACACAAAAACACCAAACTTAAAAAGCCCCCAAAACACCCAAATTAAAAGCAAACAGTAATCTTTTTATTTACCACTTTACTAATCTCTGCCCTATGTCTCAGTTCAGTCTTTGGGCCTGGAGATGTTCCAGTCTTAGAAATACCCTGGGGCTGCTTTCCCTGTCTGATGCTTTGGATTTGGATATGACCAGGTTACTGGACCAGGGGGCAGACTCCAGCTGTGCGAAAGGCGGTTTCAGACCCTGAGCCATGGTCCAGGCTTTTTCCAAAGCCCAGTTCTTCCTTGGCAGTTTCCTGAAAACAAGCCCTGAGAGGCACTGGCTGTCCTCCATGGTGACCTGCTGTCCTGCCCCTTGTAGCCGGTGTGAGGGGACAGGAAACAGCTGCTTGGGTTGGGGAGGAAGACTTCAGAGCCTTAGGTTGGACAGGAGGAGGAGGGTTGGAGGATGGGGCTCAGAGAGTACAAGGGGATTCTCCCAGCCATTGAGAGGGTGATGTTGATGTGTTAGTCATGCTGATGGGTTCTGAATAGCTAGTCATGTCTGGTACTCAGATGGCCATACAGAATGCAAGAAGCTGGAAAGAGTGGCTGGGTTTTTATTTGTTTGGAGCAGAGGGTTGGTTAGCAAGAACATGGGTTAGGTCTGCTTGGTGTAAAGCTACATAGGCAAGGGCTTGGGTGGGCACTACAAACAAGGGGTCCACAGGAGGTGGACAGAACCTAACCTGAAAGGTTTTTCACATAGGCATCAGACTTAATCGCTCTGTAAATTGTTAACAATAATCCACGGTGCAGAATTCTATGGGAGCTACTCAGGGCGAGTATACAGTAGTTAATCAACTTGAGCCACTTTCTGCTCCCTGAAGGCTTTTCATGTGGGCTCCAAAGTCCCAGCCTCTCAGCATTCCCTTTTTGTCCATTTTTGCATGTATATGGGGATTCTGGGTATTGAGAACTGAGCACAGGTCCTTATGTATGCTTCATCAACGCAGTGCCTGGAACTACGTCCCTGTCCCCATCCTATACTGCTTTTATCTTTTTGAGACGTGGTCTCTCTAGGTACCTCTGGTTGTCCTAGAACTCACAGATATCCTCAGGCTTCGGCTGGGATTGAAGTTCTGGACTTAAAGCTTGATCTTAACTCTCCTATTAAATATGACTTTTTTCATATTGTGGGAAGCCACTCTACCTGCTCTTTCTCTTTCCGAAATTGTTTTTCAGTATGCAACTTAGCCTCCCTTGTAGCCCAGACGGATATGTCTTCCTATCTTGGTCTCCTGAGTGGAAGGCTTACAGTGTGTACCACCACACCTGGCTTTCTTTCTTCTTTCTTCCTCCCTTCCTTACAAACGTTATTCTGTGCATATGAGTGTTTTGCCTGCATTGATTTATGCACTCCATGTGTGTGGCTGGTGGCTGAGGCCAGAAGAGGACGTTGGATCCCCTGGAACTGGAATTACAGGTGGTTGTGAGTTGTCCAGTGTGGGTGCTGTGAGCTGAACTTGGGTTCTTAGCAATAGTAGCAAGCGCTCTCAACTGCTGAGCCTTCTCTCCAACCTACTTTTCTAAGATAGGGTCTTATGTATCCCAGCCTGCCTTCAAACTTTATGTAACTGGAAGCCAGTCTTGAACTCCTGATCCTCCTGCTCTTACCTTTTTTTTTTTTTTTTTAAAGGTTTTATGAATCTTATATTCTTTTTTTTAAATTTTTTTTTATTGAGTATTTCTTATTTACATTTCGAATGTTATTCCCTTTCCCGGTTTCCGGGCCAACATCCCCCTAATCCCTCTCCCTCCCCTTCTATATGGGTGTTCCCCTCCCCATCCTCCTCCATTACCGCCCTCCCCCCAACAATCACGTTCACTGGGGGTTCAGTCTTGGCAGGACCCAGGGCTTCCCCTTCCACTGGTGCTCTTACTAGGATATTCATTGCTACCTATGGGGTTGGAGCCCAGGGTCAGTCCATGTATAGTCTTTGGGTAGTGGCTTAGTCCCTGGAAGCTCTGGTTGGTTGGCATTGTTGTTCATATGGGTTCTCGAGCCCCTTCAAGCTCTTCCAGTCCTTTCTCTGATTCCTTCAACAGGGGTCCTATTCTCAGTTCAGTGGTTAGCTGCTGGCATTCGCCTATGTATTTGCTGTATTCTGGCTGTATCTCTCAGGAGAGATCTACATCCGGTTCCTGTCGGCCTGCACTTCTTTGCTTCATCCATCCTATCTAATTGGGTGGCTGTATATGTATGGGCCACATGTGGGGCAGGCTCTGAATGGGTGTTCCTTCTGCCTCTGTTTTAATCTTTGCCTCCCTATTCCCTGCCAAGGGTATTCTTGTTCCCCTTTTAAAGAAGGAGTGAAGCATTCGCATTTTGATTATCCATCTTGAGTTTCATGTGTTCTGTGCATCTAGGGTAATTCAAGCATTTGGGCTAATAGCCACTTATGAGTGTTGGATAGGCACGCACCACTAGTCATTAACCAAGGGCTTTGGGCTGGAGAGATGGCTCAGTGGTTAAGAGCATTGACTGCTCTTCCAGAGGTCCTGAGTTCAAATCCCAGCAACCACATGGTGGTTCACAACCATCTGTACTGAGGTCTGATGCCCTCTTCTGGTGCATCTGAAGACAGCTACAGTGTACTTCTTATAATAAATAAATCTTTAAAAACAACAACAACAAAAAAAACCCAAAACAAACAAACAAAAAAAAAACAAAACAACAAGGGCTTCATGCGTTCTACCAAGTGAACTACATCTCTAGCCCAGGATTCGTTTGCTTTTGCAGTGCTGCTCCAGATCAAATTCATGTCCTTGTGTATGCTAGGCAAGTGTTATACCAATGAACCATGTCCCCAGTTCTAGATTCTCATTTTCTTAGCCTCCATATGTCATCTGAGGAGTCGTATTCATTGAACCCCTCAGGTATGGTTACAGCTTTGCCTCCTTTGCTGTTTTCACTTTTTGAGACAGGATCTGTCTAAGTTGCTTATCTTGTACTTTTTTTAAAATTTTATTTATATAAGCACACTGTCCCTGTGTTCAGACACACCAGAAGAGGGCATCGGATCCCATTACAGATGGTTATGAGCCACCATGTGGTTGCTAGGAATTGAACTCAGGACCTCTGGAAGAGCAGTCAGTGCTCTTAACCTCTGAGCCATCTCTCCAGCAAACCCCCCCCCCCCGCTTTTGTTTTTTGTTTTCTTGTATATGAGTACACTGTCACTGTCTTCAGACACACCAGAAGAGGCCATCGGATCCCATTACAGATGATTGTAAGCCACCATGTGGTCCTGGGAATTGGATTCAGGACCTCTGCAAGAACAGTCAGTACTCTTTTTTTTTTTCTTTTCTTTCTTTTTTTTTTCCGGAGCTGAGGACTGAACCCAGGGCCTTGCGCTTGCTAGGCCCTGTTTTTTGTTTCTTAAGACAGTGTCTTATGGCGTTGGGGATTTAGCTCAGTGGTAGAGCGCTTGCCTAGCAAGCGCAAGGCCCTAGGTTCAGTCCTCAGCTCGGGAAAAAAAAAAAAAAAAAAAAAGACAGTGTCTTACTATGTAGTTCTGAATGTCCTGGAACTCACTATGTAGACCAGACTGGCCTTAAACTCAGATTTGAGTTTACTTCAACTTTGAAGTGCTGGTAGTAAAGGAGTGCACTGTTGTGCCTGGCTCTTAATTGTGTCTCAGTTTCCAAAGTCTGGAGTACTTCCCGCTTTCTTGTTTTTGTCTGCTTGATGTCTTTCTTGCTTCCTACTTCCCAGCTTTGCAACTTGGGTGTTTATACTTCATAAACTTCAAATTTCGGCTAAATATGGTCGTACATACTCGTCATCCTAGAACTTGGGGAGGCTCAGGCAGGATTGTGATTTGGAGACCAGTGTTAGCCACGTAGCAATATTTTGTGTCAAAAGCAAAAGTGTTAGAGCACTTGGGACCTGTCTGCTGCAGAGTAGTTCCAAGGTTCATAAAGGGAGTAGGAGAGTCTGGGGGTGGGGGGTGGGTGAGGTGGAAAAAATGTTCTTGTATCTGTTTGCTCGAAGTTTCAATGGCGGTGTTCAGGTTCAAGCCAAGGGGCAGGACTGGATTTACACCCTTACTTTCCTGGATGACATTTTTCAGGCTCTCTGGTGGCTACTCCAGGAAGCATGGCCAAGTTTGTCCTGAATCAGAACCTTCCCGGTGAGTGTACAAAGTGAGGTAAATGTATTCACAGGGACGCGCATTGGATGCTTGTATATAATGGATAGAGCTCAACGATTCCCTTTTGTTTTTTATTAACACAGTAGCCACGTGGCTTTTTCCAAAAGCATTATTAGCCAACGTAATGAATGGTTCTGTTTAAAACCCACTCATGACAGCCCCCATAAATAATGCCGCGACTCCCCATGGTTGCCTAGGAGACCTCCGCAGTGTGCCCTCTGCTCATCCTTTAGTTCTTCCCTCCTCCCTCCGTTCTCCGTTCTGTAGACACCTGACTTCCATCCATCTATGACTCTTTAGCACTCTCTCCCCTCTACTGTCTTCTATGGGCCGTTTTTCTTCTTGGAACCTTCTGCCCTTGCAGCTGTTTCCGCCTTATTACGAAGGGCTCAATCTTTTAAGTTCCTGCCACAGGAAATTTTTTTCCTGTGAAGCTGTGACGCGAGAGCCAAAGTTGGTTCTGTAATTCACCATGTATTAGTGCCTTGAAAATCGTTTGGAATGATTGTGTCTATTTATGGCTAACAAGCGGCCCGGATATTGCCTTATTATAGTGTCCCAAGTTTATAAGTATTTGTCACTTAGTGGGTGCTTAAACATGGTTGCATGCCCATCGTGTGCAGGTATGCCTCGGGTGTGGTCTTGAGCCCTGGCAGCGGTACAGATGCATTGCAGGGGCAAGGGAGCAAGAAACACATTTGTTCAGTCTCTTTGGGAGATTCTTGGTTTGACCCCTCTTCTCTCTTCACGCCCGTCATACCACAGACCTGGGCGGTCCTTCCCTGTACCCAGGCCCCACTGGGAGTGCCCGCAGCCCTAGCTCTCCCTACTCTGTGGAGACGCCCTATGGCTTCCACCTGGACCTGGACTTCCTCAAGTACGTGGAGGAAATCGAGCGTGGCCCTGCCTCTCGCCGAGCTCCAGGACCCCCGCACGCACGCCGTCCGCGCGCGTCCCGAACGGGCCTCGCGGGAGCGCGGAGCCCAGGAGCTTGGACCTCCAGCGAGTCCCTGGCCAGTGACGACGGCGGAGCTTCTGGTGCACTCTCTCCCGGGGCGTTCCCAGGGCTCTCGCTACCTCCGCTGTCGCCCCGCTCCTTCTCGCGCAATCCGCGCGTCGAGCACACGCTCTTGGAGACCAGCCGACGACTGGAGCAGGCACAGGCTCAAGAGCGCGCGCTCAGCCCGGCCCGTGCGGCCACGCGCAGTCCGCGCGGGTCGGGCCGCAGCAGCCCCGCCCCCAACCCCGCCCTTACTTCGCCCAGCCCTGCCCTTGCTTCGCCCGGCCCTGCCCAGCTGCAGCACGTGAGGGAGCAGATGGCCGTGGCGCTGCGGCGCCTGCGTGAGCTCGAGGACCAGGCGCGCGCTCTGCCGGAGCTGCAGGAGCAGGTGCGCGCGCTTCGCGCTGAGAAGGCGCGGCTACTGGCCGGGCGCGTGCAGCCAGAGCAAGATGTAGAGATCGAGGTGCGCCCAGACAAGCTCTCCCAGCTTCGGCGCCTCACCGAGCGTCTGGCCACCTCGGATCGCGGAGTCCGCTCCAGGGCTAGCCCCCGGGCTGAAGATCCTGACGGGTTGGCTGCCAGGCGCAGCGAAGGAGCGCTGCAGGTGCTCGACCCGGCGTCTAGGACACCCGATGGGGAACCCCAGACTCGGGAGGCGGGCACCGAAGTCGTGCCTGAGACCCGAGAGGTGGATGCCCAGGCAGTACCCGACACAAGGGAGGCTGGGGTGGAGGTGGTCCCTGAGACCGTTGAGGTGGACACGTGGGTGACCGAGGCGCTGCTGGGGTTGCCCGAGGCTGCAGAGCGTGAGCTGGAACTGCTCCGCACGAGCTTGGAGCATCAGCGAGGGGTGAGCGACCTCTTGCGGGGCCGATTGAGGGAGCTGGAGGAAGCCCACGAGGCTTTAGTGACCAGGTCTCAGTCTCGCGAGGTTGCTACCCAAACTACATTGGGTTACACTGAGAAGACCACACAGACCGAGCTCCCAGTAGAGAGCCAGCCCAGACCCACTGCTGGAGACGAGATGGCCCCTGCTGGTGAGTCTCCTCCACTACTGGTTGAACCTTGGCCTGCCAGGCAGATGAAGTCAAACTCAGTGCCCTCGTGTGATTCCCTGCCAGGTATCCTCAAATCCATCATGAAGAAGAAAGATGGTACTCCAGGTGCACAATCCAGTCAGGGACCCAAGAGCCTGCAGTTCGTTGGGGTCCTCAACGGAGAGTGAGCGCTTTCTCCCCTTTCTTTCCATAGCAGCCACAGGGACACATGCTATTAATCCCAGCTCTGCCTCTCTGCTCATAAAGTTGCTTTGATAGCCCTTAATTTCCTCATCTTAAAATGTCACTCTTACCTCAACACACTTGAATGAGCCCACAGGGCCTCCCATCCTATTCTTAGGTATGAGAGCTCCTCCAGTGAGGATGCCAGCAACAGTGATGATGAAGATGATGTTGCTGAACTCCCCAGGAGTAGCTCTTCTGGGTCAGGAGATGATAGCAGTGGGGGATCTGACGCTGGAACTCCTGGCCCCCACAATGACCAAGATGCGGGGGACTGCGAGCTTGAGATGCTTCCAGAGCAGAAGGCAGGGAGAGAAGGGAGGTGAGCTTTCTCTAAAGGTTTGGAATGTGGATACCCTCCTTCCTCTTGCTCATCGTTGCCGAGGATCCTGAGTCTGGACTGGCCTTCCTGGCAGGTGTGAACTGAACCCCCGTTTGAGGGAGGCTTGCATTGCTCTGAATCAGCAGCTGATGCGGCCCCGTGGAGTCACCAGCAGAGATGGTGTGAGTGTGGGTCCGACTTCTACTCCCTGACAAAGTTCAGGGTTTCCTAGAGCAGGAGTACTAAGTTTGGTCCCCTCTCACTAGAAAGACCTTCCTTGATCTAACCTCTCCAAGGTGATACCCCACCCCAAGGAGAGCTGTGCCCTTTTTTTGGACTGCCCAACCACAGCCTCAAGGAAACAGCCCCAGACCCATCCATGATGCTTCAAGAGCAAGTGGATACTCAAGTGGGTACTCACTCCTATTTTCCAGAGCATGTGAACCTTACGGACTTCTGTTTTGAAGAGGATAAGGTCCCAGCTCTCCACCTGGTTTCTTGACATCATATTTAGAAAGCATTGGCCTCCCTTGCTTATTAGGGTCACTAAAAGGGTCTTTTACACACACGCACCCACCCACCCCCACACACATTGTTTTGGCCCCTCCCATCTTTTCTCAGCATTGATGCCTACTCTGTCCTGGTCCTGCCAGAATGCAGCACGTCTTGTGGCCCAGGAGTGGTTTCGAGTGTCCAGCCAAAAGCGCTGTCAGGCCGAGCCCGTGGCTGGGGTGCTTCGAGGGGTGAAGAGCCTGGGGCCTGAGCTGCTGGCTCATGTGGTGAACCTGGCTGACGGCAACGGAAACACAGCTTTGCATTACAGCGTGTCTCATGGGAATCTGGCCATTTCCAGCCTGCTACTGGATACAGGTCAGAGTTGTGGAGAAGAGGGCCAAGGCAGGTGAAGGTTGGGGTCACTGAGGCACACAGATGAGTGGCAGAGGGTCCCGTTGAGGCTTTCTCAAGTTTTTATTGGTGGGTGGATCACTGTTCACTTGGCCAGAAGTCAGCATTGGGTATTCTCTTCTATGACTCCCTACTTTGTTTTCTGAACTTCCTGTTGAACCTGGAGCTGCTTGGCCAGCAAGTCTCACCTGTTCCCATCTCCCCATCCTTGGAGTTACAGACATGTGCTATGGTGTTCAGTTTCTTTGTGGGTGCTGGGGATCCAAGTCTGGTCCTCAGGCCTGCAGTAGTTCTAACCACTCCGTGCACCCAGACATAAGGTCTTGATATCTAGTCCTTTCCTGGCCTCAAATTTGTGATCTTGTTGCTTCTGCCTTCCAAATACTGAAATTACAGGGGTGTAAAGGCCTTTTGATATTACTATATTTTTAGCTGTTCTGAGTTAGCTCCCCAGCCCCCACAATAACACCCAGCTTTGAGATCAGAAACCTCAATTTAGCACCTTCCTTCCTGGGTATATTATATTCTTCAATCTCTAGGCCATGGCATTTTTCTTTTTTCCTCTGAGACAGAGTCTATGTAGCTCTGGCTAGCCTGGAACTCGGAAAAGATCCACCTGTCTCTGCTGAGATTAAAGGCATATACCTATGCCTCACTGTTTCCTGAGTTTTTGGGCTCCACTCCCTGTCCCCTGGGGTGTGTGTGTGTGTGTGTGTGTGTTGCTCACTAGTTAGGTTAGGTTTCTGACTATCATCAAGCTCTGGAGTACTGTTCCCCTGTCTCCTGCTTGATAACTCTGCCTCATCTTATTCCTCCACTGAGGCAAATACACTCAGGTGGCTATTCATAACTGTCAAATCTAGTATGTACTAGCACTGTCCTAGAGTGACCACTCAATTGTTTTGCTTATGAAACAGGGGGTACCAACCACTATCCTGTTACTGACTTCGTTATTCTCTTTGTTGGGACCCTCAATCCTTTAGTTGCTCAGTTGCTAGCCCCATTTTGCCTTCACATCACACTTTGCCTTTTTTTTTTTTCCCTTCCAGAGACATTCTCACTGGCTGTTCAGCCCTGGCTGCTCTGGAATGTGCTCTGTAGACTAGGATAGTTTTGATCTGCCTAAATGCTGGGCTTAAAGGTGTGTGCTGGGACACACTCACACACCACGTATGCACAGGGATGCAACTGGCTAAGGGACAAGGGATGTAGTCCCACCAACTGGTAGAGTTCTTGCCCAGCCATCTTGGGGGAGCTGGAAACAGTACTCTAAGTTCATGGCCTGTCCTTGTCTATGGTCACCTGGCCAAGTTAAAAAAACATTTAAATTTTACTTATTTTTTTGAGACAAGGCTCACTGTGTAGGCCTAGAACAGTATGTAGCTCAGGCTGGCTTTGAACTTGTGGCCAAGCCTCAATCTTGTAAGTGCTGGGATTACACATCTGGCAAATTCTCCAGTGTTTTAAGTCTGTGTCCTTGTTCTTGTAAAGCATTCATGAGTGGAACTGAGGAGAGATAATTAGCAAGTAAAAATAAGAGAGACGGATAAGGAAAGAACACTTGCATTGCAAGAGTACATGTCGGGGCTGGGGATTTAGCTCAGTGGTAGAGCGCTTACCTAGGAAGCGCAAGGCCCTGGGTTCGGTCCCCAGCTCCAAAAAAAAAGAAAAAAAAAAAAAAAAAAGAGTACATGTAAGCCAGTGGTGTATTTCAGGGGCTATGGATGGTAGAGGCTGCAGGATCTTATTGGCAGCCAACCTAGCTGATAGGTAGGGAACCCTAGGGTCTCTCCAATCTCTGTATTTACAGATCTTACACACACACACACACACACACACACACACACACACACACACACACACACACTCTCTATGTATACAGAGGGATGCAGTTGGCTAAGGGACAAGGGATGTAGTCCCATCAACTGGTAGAGTTCTTGCCCAGCCATCAGCCATCTTGGGGGAGCTGGAAACAGTACTACAAGTTCATGGCCTCTCCTTGTTTGTGGTCAGCCTAGGATAAGAGATGCTTACCCACAACTTTTAAGGGGAGACCCAGCACTGTTCCCCTTAAAATCAGCATCTGAGGCTTACATAAAGTGACTGACCTCTTTTCTCCCCCCAGGGGTCTGCGATGTCAATCACCAGAATAGAGCTGGCTACTCTGCACTCATGTTGGCTGCACTCACTTCTGTAGGAAAGGAGGAGGAAGATATGGCTGTGGTCCAGAGACTTTTCAGCATGGGTGATGTCAATGCCAAGGCTAGCCAGGTGCATAGACATTTCCAGTCCTGATGGGTGGGTAAGGTGGTGTCACTTTTGACTTCCAAAATACTTCTGACCTCTTTTCCTCATTTCTCAGACTGGACAGACAGCCCTCATGCTGGCCATCAGCCATGGTCACCAGGACATGGTAGCTGCCTTGCTGGAATGTGGGGCTGATGTCAATGTACAGGATGCTGATGGGGCTACAGCACTCATGTGTGCCAGCGAGTATGGACGCCTGGATACAGTTCAGTTGTTGTTGGCCCAGCCAGGTTGTGACCTAACCATCTTGGACAACGTGAGCCACTAGTTAGGGCCTGGAATTAGTGGTGGTTATGTGCCTCTGTAGCCCCGGGACCAAATGTCCTGTTATTTCTCAGGAGGGCACAAGTGCCTTGGCCATTGCACTGGAGGCTGAACAGGATGAGGTGGCTGCGTTGCTCCATGCCCACCTGACATCAAACCGCCATGACTCCCAGGTAAGTGTGGTCCCCAAGAAACAAAGATATTAAGCACCTTCAGAAGCCTCTTAAAGACCAAAGATGGAGAAACTGTCAGAGGTCAGTCACTTCATGCAAACCTCAAATACTATTTGGTGGGGCAGGGGGGAGGAACAGTGTGGGGGTCTCCTGCATCACAGATGGTTGGCAAGCATTACTTATCCTAGTTATCTGATGTTTAACTAGCAAAACTGGAGGTAAATACACCTTCAGGTTAGGAAACAAACCAAGCTAGGATAAAACACATAAAAAGCACACCATAAGTAACTGGTAAAGTTTTCTTGTTAAGAGAGGAAAGTGGTCATTCAATCCCAGAGATACAAGCCTGGAGGCTTAGTTTGCTCCACCAGCTGGGCATGCTTGGGAGAGCACACCTAGTGTGTAGGACACTGGACAGCCAAGTACTGGGCTCATCCTATACTTCTAAAACCTGGGAAGCTTGAAATGCACTGCCTCCTGCCCCCCATGGTGCCTGAAACTAGTCTTCTGCCTATAGGACTCCTTTCTTTGTTCTAGGAACAGTCGCCTCCAGGGTCTCCCACAGCCACACTGCAAAGGGATACAGGACCTCAACCTCTGTGAGCTGCTACCTACACATCTGGAGTGTAGGAGACTCTTCCCTCTGCTGCCTGAGCTTCTGAATCACAGCAGGGTACCCTGTGAAGGTGCTCCCTCTAGCTTGTTAGGAATGCTGAGGGGAAGGATGAGGCAAAGCCTGGGGAATGCCAGATCCCTCGACCCATTCACTTCATAAAACATCCTTCCTAATAAAAGTATTTCTAATAAATTTGCATCTTGCATGAATGGAAGCAGTAGGGACACACATCCCACCACATAGCTAACACACTATGGAAGGGCTTTCAAAGAGTGCATGGTCACTGGAGCTTTTAGAAAGCTGAGACGCTGCTGGAGAAACCAATTTCTAGACAAGAATGAATACAAATGCTTTATTTAACAGTTGCAGGTCATTCCATGGGCTAAGGAGTGGATATCCAGAACCCTGTAAACAGATCCAAGCATTAGATAGAGTGCCTCTCCCCATCTCCCAGCAAGTGGCCCATCCCAAGGGTTGCCATTTACCCACCAGCAGCAAGGTCAGCGCAACCTCCGAGCTTCTCTTTCTGACTCCAACAGGGTGAGCACATCACCCTCTCGAACAGGGCCTTTGACGTTTCGGATGATAGAGCGGCTGGTGTCATCCATAAATTCCACTCGCACCTAAAGCCCATTACAAGAATTAAATGCTGCTACTTACAGTCCCCGGCATTTGTTACTTACACAGGCTTCATTTCCCAGCACCCACACAGCTGGCTAGCTACCTACAATTTCAGTTTAGGGGATCTGACCACTCCTTATCTTTGGACACACTCAAGCAGTGCAGACATACAACATGGAAGGGCCAGAGCCTCGTAAGACGAACTGCACACCCACATTACTGAAGGTATTGTGGAGGCCCGGGAGAATCCAAGGAACACAAAAAGGGTATCTCACTACAACACCACCTACGACACTCCTTCCCAACCTTCCTCCTTTTGATTTGTAAGCCTCCGAATTAGTAAGTAGCTGCGACAGGAAACCTGGGTATAAACCAGGGAAGTGGTAAGGGCACCTTTAGCCCAGGCTTGTCTCCTGGAGCAGTTGAAATGTAAGGCATACCATTCTTGATTTATGTGGTGCGGTGGGCCGGGGCCTTTAATGCTAGTCAAACACACTACAAACCGTGCCCCACTCATTCCGTAGCCTAAGCCTGCTTGGAACTCTCAGTGAACTTCCTTAACCGCCTGAAATTACTACCTTTAGTGTGACTTCAGAACTGAGTTTTTAGGTTCTTTGTATGGTAAGCAAGTCCACTACTGACACATTAACTCCAGCAACTCCACCTTCTAAAAACCAAAGCTTTCAAAGACAGACATTCTAAATTATCCAGGTTTGTGACAAAGTTATATCCTCCTCCCTAAACCTAGCAGTTAGGATTAAACATCACCAAACCTAGTTAATAAGCCTGGTATTTAGGAGGACCCGCTCCGACCCGACCCCAGGAAGTGGTCGGAAAGTTCCCATCCGCTCACCTGCGTGCACTGTCCCTGCGATCCGGTCCTGCCCAGCACTTTAGTTACCTACAGGAAAGAAGAGACAGTTAAACCCGACAGGTCCAGCTTTCTTCTTTCTTTGTTCAGGCTTCTAAACACCCGCAGTCACCTCACCCTAGCCAGCTTGATGGGCTGCACGCGACTCGTGTCCATGATGGCGGAGATCTAGCGGAGAGGAGTCACGTGAGCAGGGGATGCAATTTATAGTCGGCTCGGACCACGCCTCACTTCCGCTCTCGCGAGACCGCACGCAGTACCCAGGAACCCTCGGGGCAGAATCGTCACCGGCGTCCTTCGGAGCGGAAGGAATATGGCGTCCGCTACTCGCATTATCCAAAAGCTTCGGAACTGGGCGTCTGGGGTGCGTGTACTGTCCGATCCCGGCCGGGAAGGCTTTGGGTTCTGTAAGCCCGCGAAACCTACCCCTCTTAACATCTGCTTAGTTCGGTGGGGAGTCCAGGATCCCTGAATTTGTGACTCCCAATAGGCAGAGACTCAATGTCCTAAATGTTTTTTGACCGGGTTCTTGGAATTCCCTTGGCTTTAGATTGTCCGGTTTTAACTTCCTCCCTCCCCTCCTCCTTTCCCATCTCTCTCTCCTTGCCTCATTTGTCTTCCACGTTCCACTCAGACCTGGTGTTTCTTTCTCCCTGTATCAGCTTTGAATCTTGTGCCCCTATTTTCGGAAGATCGAAGGCCAGTTTTTAGATTTTGGAAGAAAACAGAGGTCGGGGAAGCTGTAAATTTCTGTATCTTAATTTAGGGTCTAAGAAAGGAAGTATATCTAGAGCTCAGCAAGCAACTGTTTGGATGGGTGAATCTTCAGAGAAAGTGAGAGTTTCCATAATGTTAGGGTAAGCATGTTTAGTATACTGACCCATATCCAAAGGAGATAAAAAAGGGAGACGTTTTAGGTTAGAACTTGGGAAGGCTGGAAAACTTACTAGTAAAGTTCTGTAAGCCGTGGCTCTAGGTCAGGGCCAGCCTGAAATAATCTTAAGTCGGAGGCACATATCCCCTTCATATGCAGGACTTGTATCCTTATTCTGACTGGCTACTTCTGTTCTCTAACCCTATCCTGGGGTTTCCTAGAGTCTGACCTCTCTCCTCTCCTCCCACAGCAAGACCTGCAGGCGAAGCTGCAGCTGCGCTACCAGGAGATCGCCAAGCGGTGAGCAGGCCCTGCTTGCTGCCCTCATCCTGTCATTCTTCCACCTAACCCAGATTCAAGGCTGGTCATAGTGGTACAACCCTTAATCCCAGCACTCAGGAAACAGGCAGGCAGATTTCTGTGAGTTCAAGGCCTACTTGATCTACATGGTGAGTTCTAGGCAAGCCCCTGCCTGAAAAACAAACGTGAAAAAACAACCCTAAATTAGTTGTTCTCTTGAACTTTCCTTGGAGAATTGAGCAGAGAGCTTTCTTGTCAGGCTGTGAGAGCAGAAATTTACTTTTAACTTCATTGGGCTGTCTTGGAATAGTTAGGAGATAGATTGCATTATTTGTTGGTATCTTGGCTAGATTTGCAGTCTTCATTGTGACCACACACATGAAATGTTATGTTCTCAAGCTACTCACGGGGAAAATGAGGCCTGTATAGGCCAGGTCATTGCTTAAGATCATTTAGAGGCCATTTTTATTTTTGAACAAATTTATATGTTGTTGAATCTTTGCCACGCCCTCAGACTTTTGGATGTCAGCAAACAAGAACGTTCTTGGTTTGTGGGGTTGGTGGCTTTAGCACTCAAGCCCACTTTGCTGGGTTGAGAATGAGCCCCTATGTCAAAGCCCAGCATATGCCAAGGGGAGCGTCTGAAACAGCACCCAGTCTGGCCTCAGAACTGTTGTGTAGCTGGAGTATATGGCCTTACACTCGTGATCCTGCTTCTTTCAAGTGCTGGGATTCCAGGAGTATACCACTATAGTAGGTTTATTTGATGCTGGGGACACCTTCATACATGCTCAACACTTTTATCAACTGAACTACATCCCCAGCCCTTGGCTTAAATTCTTATCCTCATTTTTTTTTCTTAAAACATTTTTAGATTTATTTATATTTATATATGTGTAAGTGTTTTGCCTGCATGACTTTATGTATACGTGCCTGATGCCTGTGAGTTCAGGAGACAACGTGAGATTCCCCTGGAACTAGAGTTATAGATAATTATGAGCCACTATGTGGGAATCAGATTTTGGTTCTTTGCAAGTGTAACAAGTGCTCTATCCAGTAAGGCATCTTAGCAGCCATAATTTTCCATAATTTTCTTTATTTCTTCCGTGGATGTAGTCAGGAAGGGATAAATACAGCCTGCATTTTAAAAAAATATTTATTTATTTATTTGAGGCAGGTCTTACTCTGATCTCCTGCCTTTCACATGCTGAATTGACTGGGCATGTGTTACTAAGCCTGTTCAGAGGCAGGATCTTCCATTGTAGTCCTGATTGGCATGGAACTTACTAATATATATAGCCAGGTAGGCTTGAACTTCTGTAGGGAAAGGAGTTGCACTGATTTACTGGGAATACAGGCAGGAGCCAGCTTCTTCAGGATAAAGGCGCCCTCTAGTGGTTCATTTGGGTCTTGGCATTGGATATGTTTTTTTTTTTATTTTTTAAAGATTTATTTATTTTATGTATATGAGTACACTGTCGCTGTCCTCAGACACACCAGAAGAGGGCATCAGATCCCATTACAGATAGTTGTGAGCCACCATGTGGTTGTTGGGAATTGAACTCAGGACCTCTGGAAGAGCAGTCAGTGCTCTTAACCTCTGAGCCATCTCTCCAGCCCATGCGTTCTTTTTTTTTTTACTTTGCTGTGAACAGATGAACATATGTGAACCTAGCATATATGTTCTTCAGGCAAATTCTAAATTTCACATATTGTTTGTCATTTTAGAACTTTATAACTATTTCCTTTTTAATATTACTAGATTTATTGTTTATGCTTGTGTGTGTTTATGTATAGGTCAGAGGAAAACTTGTTGTAATAGTTCTTTTGGGTCCTAGAGGTTGAATTTAGGTCATCAGGCTTGGTGGCGAGCACCTTTATCTGCTGAACCATCCGGCTGGCCATCACTTTTTTTTTAATTTTTATTTTGTTTTGTGTGGGGGTGTTTTATGTGCATATGTAGCTGTGCACTACTTGCATACAGTATCCTGGAGGCCAGAAGGTGTTGGATCCCCTGAAACTGGAGTTACGGATGGTTCTGAGCCTATGGGTGCTGGGAATTGAACTTGGGTGGGCCTTCTGCAAGAAGTGGTACCTATTATGCCACCTCTCCAGTCTCCAATCTTTTCTTCAAAAGACAGGGTATCATGGTGTAGCTCAGGTTGTCCTGAAACTCAGTTCTCCTGCTTCAGTCTTTTAAGAGTTTCTTTTCTTTTTTTTTTTCTTTTTCTTTTTAAGGACAGGGTTTCTCATGTAGCCCTTGGTATCCTGAAACTTGCTTACAAGGATAGTCTTGTACTCAGAGATCTGCCTTCTTCTGCTTTCTGAGTACTGTGATTAAAAGGCATGTAATATACTCCAGCTAATTTTAAGATCTTTTTTTCTTATTTTTAAGGTTTTTGGAGACAGGGTCTTTTTATGTAGCCTTGGCTGCTGTGGAATTCAATTTGTAGACCAGGCTGGCCTAGAACTCAGATCCTCTTGTCCCTGCCTGTTCTCCCTTGAGTGCTGGGATTAAAGGCATGCTTTACCACTGCCTGGCAATCTTAGGACATTTTAAGCTAGGCATAGTACAGGCCTTTAACTCCTAGGGCTGGGATACAGGGGCTAGTGAACTCTGAAATTGAGGCCAGCAACCTGTTCTATATAGAATTCTAGGACAGCCAGAGATCTAATCTCAGAAAACTAAACAAAGCAAAGCAAAACAAAACAAACCCAAACACCTCCCCCCAAATTATTAAATATATGTTATATAAATTATTTATTTATATGTTATGTGTCTGAAGATGTCCTGTTTGCATACAGAAGCCAGGAGAAGGCATTGGATCCCATGGGACTGGAGTTACAGGCATTTGTAGGATGCTCTGCTTGTTATGTGAGCGCTGGGATCTAAACTCTGTTCCTTATGTTTGTATAGCAGTTACTCTTAATGGCTGAGCCACTCTCTAACCTTCTTGTTTTATTTTTGAGACAGTTTCATGTAGTTCATGCTGACTTGGAACTTGTGTTGCTGAGAATGACCTTAAACTGACTCTCTTGCCTCTACTTCATGTGTCTTGGTATATGTCAGGGTGAGGGTATCAGATTCCCCAGAACTGGAGTGACAGTGGTGAGGTACCATGTGGGTGCTGGGAATAGAGCCCCTGTCTTTTGGAAGAGTAGCCAGTGTTAACTGCTAAGCCATTTCTCTAACCCTGCCATATTTCTTATTTAAAAAAATAAATGGCTTTTACATTTTTAAGGAGTACTTAAAATTGCCTGGTAAAAATGACTGGCCAAATTTGAAATGTGGCCAAATAAACAAATAAAAGCCAACTGTTTATGATCATCCACCTTTGTCCCTGGGAATTTTCCATTTTTGTTTGTAGTTCAGTGTTCACTTTTAAGGCTTTAGGTTTCTTGGTAAACTCAGGATTAACCCAAGGCCAGACTGGGCTTTGTTCCACATAACCCCTCCACTTCCTCTACTGGGAATTTTGGCAGTAGACCACACAGTGGCAGGAAGGGCAGAAACTTGGACAAGCTCCCAGGGCAAGGTGTTCTTTGAGTAGTAAGCCTTTATACCAGTAGGGTGGTTCAAAGGGTTCCTGAGATAACAGGGAACTCAAAAGTTCTATTACCTGCCTTTGGGGGTGGGGTTGGGGTTGGGGTGGGGAGAAAGGTACTTCAATTGGGGAATCTGGGGTTCTGCCTCAGTGTTATATACTACAGTTGTTGGATAAGGGGTGGTCACAGCTTGGCACTCTGACCTGATTTTCCTGAGCATATTTAGGTAGAAGGAAGGCTGATGTTAAACTTAGCTTTGTGTTGGGGGTAGGAGCATGTCTAGGTCTCTTCCTTATCTTGGGAACTTCAGTAAGGATCTCCATACCTAACTATATTTGAGACTTAAGAGGGACTGGGGTGGAGCATGTTTCTGCAACCTGGCTTGAAGAGATTTTACATGTAGATTAGTGTCTGCTGCTTGGTTTCTGGTCCCAGATCCCGGTATATAATGTGATAATGTAGCAAGGAATGACTCTGGTTTGCAGCCTTCATTGTAGCTCCAGATCCTCAGTCTTATTTATAAATGAGTTGTGGCAGTGAGAGGGACTGTCACTTTGTTTCAGTGCCAATGTTTTTCACCCCCTTCAGAACCCAGCCACCTCCGAAGCTCCCTGTGGGCCCTAGTCACAAGCTGTCCAACAATTACTACTGTACTCGTGATGGCCGCCGGGGAGTTGTGCCTCCCTCAATCATCATGTCCTCACAAAAGGCCCTGGTGTCGGGCAAGACAGCTGAGAGGTAAGGGTCCTCAATGTTTCCTGCCCAGAACCCTGCAACAGTCTCTACTGCTACTGGCTTTTCTTCCCTAGCAAGCAGAAACATGCTTTCTGAATCCTGTTTTATTGGCTGGGTATAGTGGACAGGCTTGTGATCCCTGGACTCAGGAGGTTGAGGCTGAGAACAATCAAGAGTTCAAGCCAGGGCTGAGAATAAAACTTACTTCATGAACTACTTGTCTTGTAAGCACTGAGACCCAAGTTTGATCCCCAGAACCCATGTTAAAAAATGCCAGGGGCCTAGTAGTGTGTTTGTAATCCCAGTGTTGGGGAGGTGAGGACAGGCTGAGGTAAGAAGTTTGTAGGTTCTGGGTCAGCCTGTGTGATATAGTTAGGGGTAGTCTCAAAACAAGTTGGGGAAGGTAAGATGGCTTAGTGGGGCATGGCACTTGCTGCCAAACTAGATGACCTGAGATTAAGCTCATGGATCCATGTTGGGGGAAGCAGATATTCAGGGCCTGCAAGTTGACTTCTGATGTCATGTCATGCCCTCAGGTCCAGTAAATTAATCCAAAAATGATGATCATGATAAAAGAATGCCAAAGAACTCAAGAGAAAACCTACTTGGTTCACATTCTCAGGTGCCTTTTCTTAATTGGGGATAACAATAATATTCTGTGAGGTTCATAGGAGGCCATAGTCTGGAATAAGTTTCTTTACTAGATCCAGCAGATCAAGACAGAATAGGCATTTACATAAAAGTCTGAAGCACCGAGTGAAGTTTAGTTGTATATCTAGCCTTTTAAGAAACCAGGTGAAAGATCATAGTTGGTTTCCTGGCAGACCAGTTTTTGGCTGGCATGATAAAGAAGTTCCTTCTGGTTTAGCCTTTGTGAGCCACCATGTGGTTGCTGGGAATTGAACTCAGGACCTCTGGAAGAGCAGTCAGCACTCTTTTTTTTTTTTTTTAAGATTTATTTATTCATTTATTATATATATGTACACTGTAGCTGTCTTCAGATACACCGGAAGAGGGAATCGGATCTCTTTACAGATGGTTGTGAGGCACCATGTGGTTGCTAGCCACCATGTGGTTGCTGGGAATTGAACTCAGGACCTCTGGAAGAGCAGTCGGGTGCTCTTAACCACTGAGCCATCTCTCCAGCCCTGGTTTAGCCTTTGTAAGGAAGGTAACTATGAACTGACCAGTCTCTTCCTTCAGTCCTTTGCTATCTATAAGACCAACCTCCTCTGCTCTGATTTAACAGTGCTCTCATTATGGTTTATAGAATGAGGTTCGAGGGCTGGCAGTGTGTAGCATTTAAGAGCACTTGTTGATCTTGCAGAGGACATGGTAGGATTCCCAGCACCTATGTGGCGGTTCATAACTTTCCTTAACTCCAGTTCCAGAGGATCTGATGCTCTGTTCTGGCTGTATAGGTACCAAACATGCAAATGGTACCGATTTACATATACCTCACATAGACATACACAGAGACTTACCATACATTTAGAAAAAAAGAAAAAGAATGAGGTCCCAGCACAAGGAATGGCTACAAAGTTAGAGGCCAGCCTGGTTTACATACTGAGGTCCAGACCTACTGGGGCTACATAGTAACACCCTGTTTCAAAACACCCCCACCCCACAGAGACAGACACCGAGACCCTGTCTCAAACAAATGGGCTGGTGAGATGGCCTAGTGATTAAGATTGTTTAATGCTCTTGGAGAGGAACAGAGTTCTGTTCCCAGCACCTATGTAGATTGACTTACCATCTATAACTCCAGCTTCCAGGGGTCCTGTGCCCTCTTTCCTCAAGTATGTGTACGCACGCACGCACGCACCCACCCATCCACGCACCCACCCATCTCCCCACCTCTTATTACTCTTCATTCATTCATTTATTCATGAATGACAGGATTTCTCTGTATAACAGCTTTGGTTTCTGTAGACTGTGTGCTCACACACACACACAGGATCTCCCCGCCTTCTTGACATTTCTGTTTAAAACAGGGTTTCTCTGTGTAATAGTCTGTTAATTCTGGAACTCACTCTGTATACCAGGCTGGCGTCAAAACTCACAGAGATCTACCCGCTCCTGCTTTTTGAGTGCTGGGAAAAAGGCATGCATCACCACATGAGGCTTATGTTATTATTATTTTTTTAAAGATGCTGAGTGGGACTAGAGTGATGGCTCAGTGGTTAAGAGCACTTACTTCTCTTCTAGGGTCCTGAGTTCAATTCCTAGCAACGTGGTGGCTCACAACCATCTATAATGGGATCCGATGCCCTATTTGGTGTGTCTAAAGACAGTGAGTGTGTACTCACATACATAAAATAAATAAATCTTTAAAAAAAAAGATGCTGAGGTAATTGCTCAGTTGGTGAGTTCTTGGCTTACAATTCGTAACTCCAGCTTAGCCTGCTAGTACACACTTGTCTCAGCATTGTGGTGGCAGGGTTAGGCAGATTCTTGGACCTGATAGCCATCCAACCTAGGAGAATTCCAGACCTAACAAAGACTCTGCAAGTATGCACATTCACATGCACACGCACACCTGTACACAGAAACATGTACACAGAATGAGATACTGACCAATTCTGGAATCACAAAGAAAAGCCAAGTAAAGTTAGAGTAAGTGCATTGTGCTTTTGTCTCTCGATCATAGCTCTCTCTTAATGAGCTGATGAATACAGTACGTGTTGCACTTGATTCCTGATAATTCTTGCAAAATTGATGCCCAGAGAGGCTAACATAGGACATACAACTGATTTACCTGGAGGTTTTGGGGTACTCCTCAGCCTTGTCATTCAAGTTTTTTTTTTTTTTTTCCTGGTTGTGGTGGCACAGTTCTTTAATCCCAATGCTTGGAAGGCAGGGGCAGGCAGGCCTACATAGAAAAACCTTGTCTAGAAAAACAAACAAAAGCATTTGCTTTTATTTTACGTATATGGATGTTTTGCCTGCAAGTATATCTTTGTACCACAGGCATGCCTGGCATCTGCAAAGGCCAAAAGAGGTCATCTCGTCCTCTGAAACTACAGTGAAATAACATAGTTGTGTGGGCTGCCATGTGAGTGCTGAAAATATAACCTGGGTCTTCTGAAGAGCAGCCCATGCTGAGCCATCTCCCCAGTCCCAAAACTTATTTTTACTATTTTTAATTACACGTTTGTAGGTCTGTGCATGTGAATGCATGTGCCCTTGGAGGCTAGAGGCCTTAGATCCCCCTGGAGTTATAGACTCTTGAGAGCCACTGATGTGTATGTTGGGACCTGAACTTAGGTCTTTTAAGGGTAGTAAGCTTGCTTATTGCCCAGCCATTTCTCCTGCCCTCAGCCTTTTGTATGTATAAAGAAAGGTTTGTGTGCGGAGTGCATGTGTATGAGGAGGGAGGGGGAGAGAAGAGACAGTGATAGGGATAGAAAGAGAATGGGTGCGGCCGTTACAGCACATGTGGAGGTCAGAGGAAATTTTTGGGCGTTGGTTTTCTCCTTGTTTAGGCAGGTTTTGTTCGTTTCTCCTCTTGTGCTGTGTACTAAAAGTAGTTGGCCCATGAGCTGTCTCTCTGCCTCTCAACTGCTTGTGGGATTACAAATGTGCACTACCATGTACAGCTTTTTATTTGGGTCCTAGGGCTCAAATTTAGTTTGTCAGGCTGGCACAGTAAGTATTTTTACCTACTAAACTATCTCCTAGCCATCAGCCTATTTATTTTATTTTTGGGGGGCAGCATTGCATGTAGCCCAGGTTGGCTTCCTATTTACTATGTAGCTGAGAACTAGAACCCGTAATCCCCCTGCCTCCAACTCCCGAATATTGACAGGGATGTACTTATACTCTTGGTTTATGTGATGCTGGAGGTTGAACCTAGGGTTTTTGGCACATTACCGAGTTATATTTCTAGCCTTACCTTTTCTTTTTTTTTTTAAGGTAGCCCAGGTTGGCCTTGAACTTCTAGTTCTCATGCCTTTACTTTGCACTCAAGTTGTAGGATTACATGTGTATGCCAGTGCCACAGCTTCTTTTTTGGCTTTTTTGCCTTTTTTGGCTTTCTCACTATCTGGCCCTGCCAAGCCTGAGAATTTGATAATGTAGACCATACTGGCCTTGAACTCCCAGAGACCCATTTGCCTCTTTGGAGTACTAGGATTAAAGGGGTGTTGCCATAGTGCCTGGCTGCTCCAGTTTCTTTGGCCTTTTTAAGCCTCAGTTTCTTTTTTCTGTAAAACAGTGACATTAGACTTGTATTGTGGCACCTGTGAGGTGATGAGGCCAGGACCCGTTAGACGATAAGGTAGAACATGCTGATTGTCCCTTTCACCTTTTGCTTTTCTGGAATCCAGCACCAGAGTGTGCACAGCTTGTCAAGCTACCTCACTCTTTCAAGTTCTACACTGTGGTCCTGAGGATGTTTTCACTTTCTAGGGAGGCAGCTTTTTGTTTTTTAGGGGATGGTGGGAGCTCTGCCTCTCCCCTCCCCTGGGGACTCTTCCACAGTGACATGTTCTTACCTTCTTTCCACTCGGACTTACTGTGCTTCTAAACCTCTGTAGTTCTCTCTTTCTCTGCAGCCATGACAGTTTGGGGATCAGATGGTGCTTGTTTGAACTTGCTGATTCAATTGTGTTTTTTTTTTTTTTTTTTTTTTTTAATTTTGAGGCCCCCTTTTTTTTTTTTTTTTGCTTCTAGCAAGTCTCCTATGTGGCTACATATGGTTTTTTGCTGGCTTAGAACTTACTAAGTAGATGAAGCTGACCTTCTAATTTACAGATTAGCAGAAGATTCTCTTCTGCCAGGATTAAAGGCATGTACATTAATCAGGTTTTCTACGGGAACAGAATTATAGAATTAATTTCTCTATGTATAGAAAGGGGATTGTAATAAATTACAATGGCTTGCAGGCTGTGGTCCAGCTAATCCACCAGTGGCTACCTATGAATGGAGGTCTAAGAATCCAGTAGTATTCAGTTCATGGGGCTGGATGTCTTCCACATAGCATCTTGAAGAGATCTAATGCCAGTATAGGAATGGACTTTGAAATGAGAGCACAAGCAGGCAGAGATAACTTCCTTCCCTGTCTTTTATATAGGCTGCCAGCAGAAGGTGTGGTTCAAATTCATACCTTAAAATATCTGTATTAAAGGTTTATCTTCCCAACTCAAAGATTCAGATTAGAAGTAGACCTTCCTACTTCAAATGATTTAATTAAGAAAAATCCCTCACAGGTGTGCCCAGCCACTATGGTTTTTGTTAATTCCAGATGTCAAGTTGACAACCAAGAATAGCCATGACAGCATGCCCAGCCTTGTTTTTTATCTTTTTTTTTTTTTTTTTTCCCTGGAGCTGGGGACCGAACCCAGGGCCTTGCGCTTGCTAGGCAAGTGCTCTACCAACCCCGTTTTTATCTTTTAAGAGCTAGATAGTGATGATTAGTGAGCTATTTTGTCTTGGCTGTCCTGAAACACTTGAACTCAGGTGATGTAGTTGCTTGCTTTAGGCTGTTTTAAGTAGTTGGGATTATAGGTACATGCACTTAAGTACACACACCCTACTTCCTCTGCCCTCAACCCCATCCCCCAGCCCCTAGTATTTTTAGATAAGGTTTCTCTATGTAGCTCAGTCTGGCCATAAACTCAGAATTCTGCATTAACCTTCCAAATGCTGGGATTGTCTGTTTACATTCCATACTCTGCTTCAGCACAATGGCTAGCTTGTGTCACCAGTCGTGTACCTCTGTGCACCAGCCATGCAGTGTTTGTGTGGCACCCAACTACCTGAGGAAGAACAGTGGATACCCATTAACCAGTAAATGAACATGAGATCCTAGGTATGCTCCTAGGTATGGTTAAGGAGAAGGTCTTTATTGTAGATTTGGGGGAGACTTTAGCCAGAGGCATCTGGACAGGTCCAGACAGGAAGAATAAATGGCCATGAGAGGAAATGGGGGGGAGAGAGAGAGAGAGAAAAGAGAGGGACAAGAGTGGGGAGCAGGAGAGAACCTAGAACATGGAGCTAAAAGAATATGTGGCTGAAATGGCTGGGTTATATAGGAAAGAGAAGCTAGGAGAAGGGAAGTGAAGCTTCAGGGGCTGGAGAGGTTTAGGTTAGGGGTTGATGAGAAGTTCTGAGAGGAGGCAGGACTCTTGGAGTTAAAGGAGTTTGGCAGCATCATTGGCTCTGATATGGTAATAAGTATTTCAGTTAGCTATTAGCCCCAGGTTTCTTTGGGATCTAATACCCAGCACTGTGCTCAGGAGACTATCCACATTGGGTACAAGTAGGAAGGGAGAATTCCAGGTATTCAAGGCTGGGTTCTCCACCTGGGAACCAGGGTAGGATGACTGAGGCTTTTCCTGAGCTCTGCCAGCTCTCAGTAGGCACCATATAACCCTCTGAGGGACTTCATTGGGGAGGTTTTGGGCATTCTGAGATAACTGCCTTCTGCCGTCCATATCCAGAAAGCTTGGCATTTGATCTAGGGTGGGCACAGCTACTTTTACAAACTAGGGAAATTTGGATTAGAAAGGTCAAATTACTACAGCAATTAAGGTCCTTCCCTACTGCTAATACAGAGACCCACAGAGACTCTAATACTGACTACAGAGAGTGAGAGACCTTGGAATGGTCAGTCCTATATGGGATGTTTTCATCCAACTTCTTCTCTCAGGGTTCAGGGAATTTTGCAGAATAGGCTGAAAGATTGAGAGAGCCAGTGGGCACAGAGCAGGACTGATATGTGACCTCACAGAGACTGTGGAAGAACATGCATAGGGTGTGCACATGCTCAAGCCAGTGGGACATGAACCCCTATTCTTTTCGTTCGCCTTTTTTTACAGCTCCATATGGGAGAGGTTTATTGTGGGGGAAGGGAACAAAAGGGGCCACGGAGACAAAGGGGGAAAGAGAAGGAGAAGAGATGAAGGTCAGGAAGGGTCTGCTTTTATTTAGACTGTGACATAAATGGCTCGCAGGTAAAGGTGGGAAATAAACCAAATGGACGCCGGGAATGTATGGCCGTTGTCATGGCAACAGATACACAGGGTGAGCCCCTGTTCTTAACCTAGAACTTGACAACTGCTTGCAAAGGAAAAGTCAGTTTTCTCCAGTGGAGTCTCATTGGGCATATAAACTACACTTAAGGACAGTCTCCATGTAGATGGCCAACACAAAACAAACAGTATTTTTGGAGGTGTTTGTCTCAAATGCTTTATTTGGCATTTTTTATTTATAGGTCTTTTGCTTATATATTATAGTTTCTGCCTTTTTACTTTTATGGGTTTTGTGTATGCTTGTGTGTATATTTGTGTACAGATTTTTTCTTTATATTTTGATTTTTTTTTGTTTTTTTGTTTTTTTTTAATTTGCCAGGAAATTTTTTTTTTTTTTAAATAGAGAAAGAAGGCATGGAGTTTGGAGTTGGGAAGTAGGGAGGATCTGGGAGGAAATGAGAGAGGAAACTGATCAAAGAATATATTGTATGAAAAATTTATTTTCAATAAAAATTAAAAACAAACGCAACAAATAAACCCAAAGATCCTTCCCCACTGTTCTTTGGAGGCCTGGCTCTAACTGGAGTTTGTCTTTTTTCTTGTAGTTCTGCTGTGGCAGCCACTAAGAGGGCAGTGACACCTGCTCCTCCCATGAAGAGGTGGGAGCTGTCAAGGGACCAGCCATACCTGTGACCCTGAGTTGGCTACCTTGCTATGTTTCCAGGGCCACATGACTGCTTTTCCTCCTTGGATTCCTTCTGGGGAGAGTGTGACCTAATTTATAACAAATACATAAAGTACCACATTATTTCCAATCTGTCTTTTCTTGGTATTTATTGACTGGATTTGATCTGTTATTACTGTATGTGTTGGGGGTGTGAGTACATGCTGCAGCATGTGTGGATGTGAGAAGATAACTTTGGGAATTGGTTTTCCCCTTCCACTTGTTGAGGCAGGGTCTTTTGTTTTTGGTATCCTGTGTACTCCAGGTTAGTTGGCCCAAGAATGTCTGCATGAGGCTGCTGTCTTTGCCTCCCAGCCTGCTGTAGGATTAGATTTGAGCCACTGTGTGTCATTTTGGGCTCTGAGGATGGAACTTAGGTCTCAGCCTTTTAAGGCTAGCACTTTTACATGTGAGCCATCTTGTCAACCCACTTTTTTTTTTTAATGGGGTTTTGCTGGGTATTGTTGGTATATGCCTATAATCTCTGTATTAATAAGTTAGTAGGTGAATATCATTTTTGTCCTGTGGAATGACTCTGTAGCCCTTAGGTAGGTCATTGGATTCTGAAGATAGAACTGTGGAAAACAAATAAAATACTAAATTGAGTGTGGTGGTACATGACTAACCCCAGAATTTAGGAGGTTGAGGCAGGAGGATTGCCAGTTTGAGGCCAGTTTTTAGGTTACAGATTGAGAACCTATCTCAGACTAACAAACAGAACACTGGCATCAAAAGAAAGGTGGAGAGAAGAGTGGAGCTGGTGGGCAGCTGAGCGCAAGGGCAGAAAGGTCACAGCCCTGACTGGAAGGTGTCAGTGTCTCAGAGTTGCTACAGCTGCAGGATTTACTAAGGCGGTTGGATTCTGGCTGGGGAAAAGGACAAGCTAGATTGAGAACGTCAAAAGGGAGAGGAATAGTGGTCATTGTGTGCAGAGGCTGTTGCCAGAGGACTCCTAGAGGCCTCAGGCAATATGTGGGATTGAAAATTGTTGTGTAGTTTTATTGCTGAGGAAACTGCACGAGTGGTGTGGGAAAGGGCTTCCTCCCTCCCTCCTTCCCTCCCTTCCTCTTTCCCTCCGTCCTTCCGTCCCTCCCTCCCTTTGCTTTTTTGAGACAGTGTTTCTCTGTCTAGCCCTGGCTGTTCTGGATCTTACTGTAGACAGTTAGCTCCCAATTCAGAGATACTTCTGCCTCTGCTTGCTGGGATTAAAGGTGTGTGCCACCAAGCCTGGTTGGTTTTTCTTTTCTTCTTTTCTCTTTTCTTGTTTTTTATTTGAGACAGGGTCTCATGTAGCCCAAGCTGGCCTCAAGTTCTTTGTGTATTTGAGGGTGACCTTGGAACTTAATATCCTCTTGCCTCTGCTCCCATAATACCAGGATTACTAGTGTGTGCCCCCAGCCCTTGTTTATAGCATGCTGGGAATTGAACACAGGGCTTGGTGCATGCTAGGCAAGCAAGCATTCTATCAACTGAGCTCCATCTTCAGTCCTTTTGTTTTCTGAGGCAGGTCCTTACTCTAGCTTAGGCTAATTTGGAACTAAATAACCCTGGCTGACCTTGAGGTTAACAAGTCCTTCAGCCTCAGCCTTTCAAGTTATGAGATTATAGAAGTTAGCTTCCATGTTTGGGCTCACCTCTTTATCTATTTTGGCTGTTCCTTGAGCAATTCTGGGAGGTCATCTTGGACAGATAATGCACTCTCTTAGGCTCATTGAGAACTGGTAAATTCTAGGCAGTTGGGAAGTGAATTGCCTTGCTGTCTATAAATCCATGGTATGCTCACTGCTCTGGATAAGGACCAGCCTCATCTTGGAGAGGGGCTCTGAGAGAAGGGGTGTCTGGGAGGTGAGAACCAATCGTGGGTCTAAGCTGACAACCTATGTTCTGCTCAAGGCAGCTTTCCAGAGAGTTCTGCCATCTGGAGGTCTCTAGACAGCTCTCGCGCGCTCTCTCTGTCTGTCTGTCTGTCTGTCTCTCTCTGTCTCTGTTCTGCTTATGCCAGTTCTCCAAGCAGTTCTCTTTTGCTATTCTAAAAAATTCTGAGTAGCTCATGCAGATCATAGACCCAGTCTTTTATTTTACATATCAATCCAGTCATTCCAGGTTCCCTTTTGATTTTCCTAAGAATCAGCATCCTTGACCCCAGCCCCTTAATTAGACAGCAAGAACACTTTTTTTTTTTTTTTAAATAACACTGCAAAAGAATTAAAGAGATCTGCCTGGGGGTTGGGGATTTAGCTCAGTGGTAGAGCGCTTGCCTAGCGAGCGCAAGGCCCTGGGTTCAGTCCCCAGCTCCGAAAAAAAAAAGAGATCTGCCTGCCTGTTAAGCATAGGCCATAAGCTAGGGATTTCTACCACACCTGGGCCTAACCTTGCTCTGTCCCAGGCCAACGCTGAACTCAGGGATATATCTGCTTTTGTAAGTATTAAAAACAAAAACAAACTTAGCTGGGTGGGATCTCTTTCTATCACCACTCTCTAAATCTCTTTATCTTCTTAGTATCTTTCTGACAAGTTAGCTCACAGCACAACTGTTTGTGTTTCTTTAGATTAGTAAAGCACCTCAAAAAGTTAATATTGTATTCTTATTTTTTTGAGATTATATATTTTTAAACCCATGTTTTTTAGAATTCTTTCCCATAGGCTTAAGGGCTGTTCCCAAGATCCTAGTGATTACCGTTTTGCTGAGACAGCCACACCTTTGCCTCCTGAACTTAATTCTTGCTGTCTCTGATTACCATGGAGTCATTAACTTTAACAGGGAGGACATTCCTTGAAGGAGGAATGCAAAAATATGCATATTATTATACAAGCAAGCCCTAAGCTCTACACCGGTGGAGGTCCATGCCTGCTGGCCTTGTCCCTACTAAGGCCATGGTCGACATGGGACCCTACCAAGATCCTGATCCTCAAAAGTAGGATGCTCCCCACCCTTCCCTGGACAATCCTATTTACTTCTGTTTGCATCCCTCTCTGTTCCTGAGTATCATTGCTTTCTCCAGAAATTGGTGAGACTTACACAGTATACTCCAAAAACAGTTATAACCTCTAACATTTTACAGTGGTAGACAGGCCATCCATCTACAAGCAGCACCCTTTGTGTGAAAGCCTGGACTTCAGTGTAATCTTTTGGTCTACATTCTGGGTAACTTGACCATTTGAAGGTTAGTGACTTGTCTCTAGCCTGGTTGGGAGGTAGTGTCGCAGACTCTTAAGGTAGAACTATGGAAAACTTAATGTGAAGATTAGAGCACTAAGCTGGTACATGACTATATCACCAGTACTTAGGAGGCCAAAGCAAGAGGATCCCCAGCTCCAGGCCTCTTACAGTTACCTCAGACCAGCAGAACACTACCACAAAATCTTTAGCCACATTGATAAGCAGACTTAATGCACTCAGCTGTACAAGTGGGATGAGAAAACCTAAGGCTGCCAATCCTGTCTCAATCTACTAGCCCCATGTTAGAATAAATGTCTCTCAAGTCTGAGAACTAGAAGTTAATGAGGTTGGGATAGAATCTAAGAGGATGGTCAGTCCAGGTTAGAAGCCAGTACTGTTCACTCATTGGTTCGTTCCATCATTCCCTCACTGCATGCACCATTCATCAAAGGGCACAGCAATCAGCAAACCAACATCCTGGCTCGCCCGCGCTGGCATTCTAGGGGGCAATCAAGACAATAAAGCTAAAGTAAGTAAATTATAAAATCCTTTGATGGCATCAGAGGAGGGACCTCCTGGGGAGTGTCTATGGGGTGTGGCTGCCATATTCATTAGGGCCATTGGGCAGCAATACTTGCAGTAGGCTGCATGTGAAGTTTAGGTCAAAATTTCTCAGTTCATTTATAGCCCTGGAAGTTTATTATTTCAAGTTGATGTGGTTATTATTTTCATGGTACTGGGGAGTAAACCTAGGGCCTCCTGATTACTAGGCAAGTCCTCTACTAAACTGTTCCCCGAATTCCTGACCTGTTTTGGTGATTTTTATTCTGATGTAGGGTCTCCTTAATAGTCTAGGTGGCTTTGTTCTTGTTATCCTATTCTTCAGCCTGTAGAATATCTGGGAGTTACAGGCCTACGTCACCAAACCCATTAGATTTTGCTGCTAGGAAAAAAAAAGCCAGGAGGAGCCCTAAATTCCGAGTGCCCTTGTATTCTGGTACTTACGGTCCCAGGCTTGCTTGCGCCACTCCCCCCTGCCTTTGTGTGCGCGTGCGCGAGAATCAGCGCATCTCTCTGTGCAGTCGCGCCTGGAGCGCAGCGGAGCGGTTCAGCCAGCGGTTGGATGGCGCGGTGCGGAGCTGGGCGGGCAGCCGCCCTGGGCCTGGTGCTGCGGCTGCTCTTGGGTCTTAGAACAGGTCCCGAGGCCGCTCCGGCTCCAACCCCGGCTCCGGCCCATACCCTAGTCCAAGTCTCGGGTGAGTGAACCCCCGTTCCTACACCGTTTTTGTCCCGCCCTCATGCGCTGACATCGTCTCACTATTGGCTGTGCCTCCTGTCTGTCGTTGACACTCCCCCAGCACGCGCTTTTGGATTTAGCGTGGGGAGGGAGAGTGGAGGGAATCTGCCCCTCTGTTCTTGTTGAGGGGACCGCTACGTGGGTGCTTTCTCCTATGTTCTGCCCAGCTTCCTCCCTTATTCCTGCGCTGTCCCTAAGTCACCTCCAAACTGTCCTTCAGCCCAACGTGGGCTGGAAGGCTTATGTTTCAGATTTCGTTTGACCTCTCACCTGGCACCTTCTTGTAGCAGGTATGCCTTCTGGAAACCCTCAGCCCTGAGCCTGAAGTTCTGTGGCTGTTCTTTCAACACCCAGAGCTTCTGTTTCTTCTTGGATTCCTGCCTCAGAGAATGGAAGGAAGAGCCCTGGAGTGTATTTCCCTTGTGAACCCCAAACTTGGTCAGGCACCTGTCCTTGGCAGGAATAGGAGGTCCCGATCGTGACCACTGGCCACCAGTGACCATCCACTCTATAAGAGAATAGGTCTTAACTGTTTCAAGGTTTTTTTTTTTTTTTTAATGTTATGAATTTTTTGAGACAGAGTCTCATTTTCTAGCTCTGGCTGGCCTGCAACTTGCCATGTGGACCAGGCTGGGCTTGAACTCCCAGAGATCCACCTGGATCTGCCTCCCAAATACTGGGATTAAAGGCAGGCACTGGTTCCCATTTTTTTGAGACAGGGACTCACTGTGTAACACAGGCTGGATGGGAGTTTTCAATTTCTGCCTTAGGCTCCCCAGCACAGGGTTTACAGGCATGGACCACTCTATTTGGCTGTTTTATGGGTCTGTAGAGTACTGCCCCTCCTCCCACTTTTGGCTGCTCTGTAGCTCCAATCAGTCCTCTTTTCCCAGCTTTCCAGGAGCTGGGGTTACAATTGAGCAACATTATGTTTGGCTTTAGTATTCCTCTTTTACAGATGAGGAAATAGGTTGGGAGGAGAAATAATGGTCATCCTGACTTCTGTCAGATTAATTGCCCCCACGAGGTAGAGTCTGCTCTGCTCTGGACACATTCCAAGAAAATCCAGAGAGTCCGGGAGAGGAGGTTAGGCCTGGAGGCAGGGATGGTAGCCAGGGCTTGTTCTCTCAGTTCCTCAGCTCCCTCGAGCTCCTGGCCTGTGTGGTATGCAAGTATAATTGCATTTGACTAAAGGAAAGGGAGGGAGGGGTCTTGGAGGTTCTGGCTTTGTGTGCGTGGTGGGAAGCTCTAAAGGCTCCTTCCTGACTCTGTTCCTTCCTTCCTCCTGGTTCAAGTACAAGGTATTTTCAATGCCTGCCCCTCTTGATCAGCGCACAGTCCTAGCTTCCCTGTTCAGAGTCCAGGAAAGGCTTATTTTTTATCTGGGCTCATTGTGGAGTCCCACATGACTTCTTGTCCACACACGTCAGGCACTGGACAGGGTCATGAGGCCATGTACCTGACCTTCACTGAGGGTGTTCAGTCAATAGATGGATGTTAATAGTTAGGGACTGTGGGAGAGAGAGATTCCTGGGGTACATGAGACACTGCCCAAGATATAAACTGAAATCTGAAAGTTATAGAAGAATTACAGCTGTAGAGTGGAAGGACAAGGTGGGCTGGGGCTAGGGTATAGCTCAGTGGTAGAATGTTTGCCTGATGCGCAAAAGGGTCTGATTCCCTCTTCCTATGAATATAGGGGAATACTTTGGGTTGTGGAAGGCACATGGAAAGGCCCTGTGGTGAAAGTGAGTCAAGTCTCTTAGATAAACTACCAGGAGGAGGCTAGGATAGAGGGGGTTTGATGGAGAAAGGAGGGATTTAGATTTGGATGTGAGAGGACCTGGGTCCCATGGGATCAGAGTGAGTAAGTTGAGAGGACTGTGATATTCTGTCCTGGTGGAGATTAGGTGCTAGGGGTCTAGTTGGTGACATGTTTAGTCATGCAGAGTGCTTTTTTATTTTTTTTATTGGATATTTTATGTATTTACATTTCACATGTTATCTCTTTCCCCCCATACCCTCTCCCTACTCCCTCTGCTTCTATGAGGATGTACCGCCCCACCCACCCCTCCCACCTCAATGCCCTGGCATTCCACTACACTGGGGAAACGAGCCTTCACAGGACCAAGGGCTTTTCCCTCTACTGATGCTGGACAATGCCATCCTCATGCAGAGGGTTTTAACCTGGGAAGAACTCAGGAGATGAGGCAATTGGTCTTGTTGACTATGTGTGGTCACCATGCTTTAAATCGGGGCCTTCCTATGTAGCCCTACCTGGCCTGCAACTCAGGGTCCTTCTGCCTCTGACCTCCTGCATACATATACTACCATGCCTGACTTTGGAGCTGATTGATTGCCCAGACTCTTCAGTTTCCCCTTTGCTAAGCAGGTGGGTTAGAGTAGATCTCACTGACCTTGATCACCAACCTCTTGCAGAGCACGTTGGGGAACGACTCCTCTCCCAGCCTGTTTAAACCATGGAGCTTGGTGGTCTTCAATGTAGACTTTCTGGCCATTTGGAGCCTTATCGTCTCAAGGGTCAGTGAGACCTGGGTTTTGAGTCCCGATTCTGGTCACCAAATCTGTGTGGTCATAGTGTTTCAGGAGACTGGAGACTAGCCCTGTCTACTAGGGGCATTCATGAACTTCAGGGCCCCAAACACAGGGCTCTGCAGAGGGTGGCTACCAGTATAGTTTCTGCACCCTGGGACATGGCTTCATTCTAGCTGATTGCAGCTCATAACTATCCTCCTAGAAGGTATTCTAGGTTTGGACCCCCCACCCACCCAAGGCCTCATTTATGTTCATTTCTCAGGCCCTAGAGCTGGCTCCTGCCCAACAGACACCTTCAAGTGTCTTACCAGTGGCTACTGTGTGCCCCTCTCCTGGCGCTGCGATGGGGACCGGGATTGCTCTGATGGCAGTGACGAGGAAGAGTGTAGTAAGTGGCCATTCCTGGAGAGGGGACTGAGAATGGACGTTTGGACGGGTGCCAGTTACGGAGATTAGGGCATTAGGAAAAGGCTGTGGTTATAGGGCTGGGTGAGTAGGGCTGGGTAAGTAGGGCAAGGTGGAGTCTATGGGTCTAGACTCTTCAGATTGCTTTAATCCCAGCACTCTAGAGACATGGGCAGGTAAATATGAGGCTAGCAGTTGTATATAGTGAGTTCCAGGCCAACCAGAGCTACATAGTGAGACTTTGTGTCAAATGGAAAATAAAAAGAGCTGGGGGTCTAGGGCAGGTTTGTAAGGGGGTTGAGCAGGTAAAGGAAGAACCTGACGGGAAGACTAGGTATTGGAAGGTGGAATTGTCAGGAATAGCAGGTTGAGACTTTACGTAGGGCAAGCCTTTACACACACAGTTATTTTATTTAGTGTGTGTCTGGGTACAAGTGTGTGCAGGAGTGTTGCCAATGTGTGTGTGTATGTGCTCGCGCATGTGTGTTTGTAGGTCAGCTTGACACTGGTGTTATCCTCTGTGGCTCTCTCCCTTACCTTTTTGAGACCATGTTCACTAAAATTGGAGCGTCCAGTTTCAGCTAGACTGGCTGACCCAGGAGCCCCCAGGGGCCACCCGTCTGTACTCGTAGCCTTGTAGTTAGGGATGTGCCCTGCTGCACCTGGTGTTTACTGGGTACTGAGGATCAAACTCAGTCCACATGCTTGTACAACAAGCACTTTACCCACTGAGTTGTCTCCTCAGCCCTGAGGAGGCTTTTTTAAAAAATTTTATCGTATATGTCTCTGGATGGCCTGAAACTCTCTTTGTAGATCAGACTGATTTCAAATTCACAAGAGATCTACCTGCCTCTGCCTCCTGAGTACTAGGGTTAATGTAGCTAAGGTAATGAGACGCCATTTTCAGTTTTGTTAGCAGCTTGTAGAGGTTAGGATTTAGAGGGGATTGGGCAATAAGAGCATGGGGCTTTCCTCCTTTAATTTTGTTTTTGGTGACAGGGTTTCTTCACATATTGATAGCTGCCTTAGAACTCACTAAGTAGACTAGGCTGGCCTCAAACTCAGAGATTTGCCTTTCTCTGTCTCCTAAGTGCTGGGATTGAAGGTGTGCACCACCGTGCCTGCTATACTGCGTTTTCTTGCATGGCTGTTTAGAACCTGGTTGACTCTGTGTTTCAGGAATTGAGCCATGTGCTCAGAATAGGCAGTGCCAGCCACAGCCTGCCCTTCCTTGCTCCTGTGACAACATCAGTGGTTGCTCTTCGGGCTCAGACAAGAACCTCAACTGCAGCCGCTCACCCTGTCAGGAGGGCGAGCTTCGTTGCACACTGGATGGTGTCTGTATCCCACACACGTGGCGCTGTGACGGCCACCCAGACTGTCCTGACTCCAGTGATGAGCTCAGCTGTGGTTTGTGCCCTGGCATCTTGGTATACCTGTGTGGGTGGGGAGGGCTGGCAGTTACTTAAGGACGTTTGTTATCTTCCCATGGGTGACTAGTTTGAGGATGTGAACTCATGAGTCTTCTCAGGCCTTCGTCCCTGTGGTGCTAAATAAGACATCATCAAGATTAGTGATTTCCCACCAACTCTACTCTGTCTTAGATCAGGAGGATCTAAGAGTTGGGCACTGGAAACCTTGTGTACTGTACTGCTAAGCCTTGAGCGCCGCTCAACTACTCATGCCTGGGCTTATTGCAGACACCGACACAGAAACTGACAAGATATTCCAGGAGGAGAATGCCACAACCTCAATGTCTTCTATGATTGTGGAGAAAGAGACCTCCTTCAGAAATGTCACAGTTGCTTCTGCTGGGCACCCATCCCGAAACCCAAATGCCTATGGGGTTATCGCAGCTGCTGGTAAGATAGGCTTTCCCATGTGAGGAGCTTGGGGTTATTGGAGGGAGTACTCAACAGACTCTGCACTTACTAGTCTGTGATAGCTTTTACTCTCCTTGTCCCACTCCTGACCCATCTGTCTGTCCCCTACAGGGGTGTTGAGTGCCATCCTGGTTTCAGCTACCATTCTCATATTGCTACGACTCAGAGGTCAGGGTTATCTACCCCCAACAGGGCTGTTGGTGGCCGTGAAGGAGTCGCTGCTGCTGTCAGAAAGGAAAACCTCTTTGATCTGAGGACACATGGTTACCACCTGGCCCTGAGTACAGTCAGACTGGAACAAAGCTGCAGTGGAACATGCAGGTAGCAACTGGCTTCTCAGCTCCGAGACCTGGGCTCTTTTGGCCACAGAGAACTTTGATTTTTAAACTTCTTCAGATGTGGTCCTGGAGACTGGGGGTCGTCAGACACTCCCTTTGTATGTGGTGAGCTTGGCTGGAAAATCGCCATAGCCAGGACTGAGGGGCCAGTCCCAGGATGCTCCCAAGAAATGGGGCCACCCTGGTCTAAACACTCCTTCTGCTCACATTGACGGGCAGGTATTAAAGTTTCTTCACCCCCTCTGTCTGCCTCTAGCCTCTGTTTCACTTGGCCTGGGCAGTCTACGGTCTGTTCTGGATCATTTTCTACCTTTTAAAAGGGAGCATCCCTTTTAAAAGCCGAGAGAATATGAGTCTGTGTCCTGGACATTTCCCTGTACACTGCTTCCCTTATAAAGTGAGGCCGGGTGTTAAGTCCACACTCAACATTAACACTGGGTTTTAATAGGAGAAGAGGAGACCTGAGGTAGTGTTTCCTTATTGGGCATTCCTTTGCATGGCTTCTTCTGTGACATGGGAACTAGGCAATCCTGATTTGAACTTGACTATCCTCTTGTTTTTGCAGGGCTCTAATCCCAGCACTTGGGAAGGGGAGGTAGAAGAATTAGAAGTAATAGGCTAGCATACCGGTAATTCTAGCACTGGGAAGGTTGAGGCATGAAGATCATGAGTTCAAGGAATGTCTGGGCTATACAGGGAGACCTTGTCTCCTTCCTTCCCCAGATGTAGTTGGTTGATGTTTTATGAGACAGTTCTGTTCTAGGCGGACAGGTTGTTTACTTTCTAGCAATGAGTTAGCCCTAGGAGGGAAGGAGGGAGGGAGGGAGCGAGGGGCTGCCCCCATGAGGGAACTGATGCCTGAGCGAGGACATACAGAAAACAAGAAAATATGACGTCTGAGTAACAAGACAGAGCTCCTCTCAGATTCTCATATTCCTAATATTCCCCCCTTCCCCCAGCTCTCGGCAGGCAGAGGAGAGACCTGCCTGGCATCTCTATGGCTTCTATTAACCTTGAATCCTATGATGAGTATTGGAGCTCTGAGGCTATGTAAGTAAGAGGACCTGAGTTCAGATCCCCAGTACCCATGTAGAAAGTTGAATTTTCCTATAATCTTATTGAGGATGAATATGAAGACAGGAGGATCCCAGAGACTTGCTGGCCAGATAGTCTAGCCTGAGAGCTTAAGATTCAGTGAGAAACCTTGTTTCAAAAAATAAAGGGTAGGGACTGGGGGTATGTCTCAGTGATTAAAGCACCTATTGTACAAGCATGCGAACATAATTTGTATCCCCAAAGCCCATGTAAAAGCCAGGTGAGTGTGGAGGCCTGCCTGTAGTTCCAGCCTCAGGAAGCTGAGGCAGGATACTGACTGATGGAAGAATAATCCAGAATGATTCCTCTCATCAACCTGAGGTATCCACATGCACATACATGCATAAACATGCATGTGGACCCTCAAATATATGTCTACACTCAGGTGTATACACACACACACACACACACACACACACACACACACACACACACACACACACACACACACACACACACACACACACACACACACACACACAGGCTTCCAACCACTGTAGCACACACAAATCTCAACAAGAAGAATTATTCCTGGAGCTCTGATGTCTGTTTGTTAGGCAGTGACTTGGTCACTGATAATGTGATACTGGGTGCAAAAGGAGGGAGTGTACACCAGGAGGACCTCCTGAAGGCGGGAACTGCTTAGGTTTTGCGACCCTACTCCTGCCCAATCCTTTGCAAGGGAAGGTGGATGAACAGTCTGGATTAGAGCAGTGTGTTGTGGCTGGGTTTTCGAAATAGCAGTTGACGCTTCAGCCAGGGTGGTGAGCATTGCCTGCTGGTAGAGCCTCTTGGAGATGGGTTGGGAACAAGGCTTTCCTCGGCCCCGTAGACTGACACTTGGGTCCTCATCTTGACCAACAGAGTGTTGCAGAGGGTGGGTTGGAGGAAGGTGAGAGGGAAGGAGAGGAGGATGAGAGGGGAGAAGAGAGGGAAGAGCCACAGTAGTCCATTTCCGGTAGGGAGAAAAGCTCTTTTGTAACCTCAGCTTTAAGACAGGAAGATTTCTTAACTGCAAGCCAACTTGGACTATATTGAGACCCCATCCATCCATCCATCCATCCATCCATCCATCCATCCATCCATCCATCCATCCACCATCCACCCATCCATTCATTCAATTTGCTTTTAGGCTAGTTAGGGGCAAATGGTTTTTACTTTTAACTATGAACTATGTCTGTCTGCCACAGGCCATAGTGGGCCAGCATTGTGCCAGGGTCCATGCTGGGCTATAAATCCACCTTTACTTGTGCAGCCATCTGGGATCTGGAATTACCTGGAGCACTTGGGTTCTTATTAGAGGAAACTACCTAATACTTGGTAGTTCCGAACAATCCGCTGTCATGTTCTTTTTCTTTTTAACAGAGTGTCACTGTGTATAATAAGGCTAGCCTCAAATGCCTTATCTCTCTGGCTCAGTTTCCCCAGTGTTGGGGTTATTGAGTTCCACCCCACCTGGGCTGCTGTGGCTCTGCAGTGTGGCTGTCCCAGCTGGTTTCATCTTTTACCTGAGAGTTGGCCTTTTTCATGTGCTTACTGGACTTAAACAGTTGTGGGTTTTCTTAACATTGGAAGTCCCAAGGTGCAAAGCAGAGGCCACCCAGTTAGGATCTCTCACTTGGAAGCAGGTCTCATGTAAGCAAGGGTGGTCTTGAACTCCCTATATAGCTGAGGATGACTTTGTACTCTAGTTTCTGATTGCCCCCCCTCCCCCAGTGCTAGAATTATAGATATGTACCACCATGCCTGGTTTTATGGGGTGCTGGGGATGGAGCCCAAGGCTTCGTGTATGCCAAATGTATACATACAGCCAGGTGTGGTTGCTCATTCTTGTAATTCCATGTATTACAAGTGGTGAGATTAAAAAAACAAGTGGTGAAATTAAAAAAAAAACAAGTGGTCAGATTTAAAAAAAATTAAAAAAAGTGATAAGAGTAAAAGAGTAAGTTGAGGCAGGAGGATTACTTTAAGTTCCAATACAGATTACACTTCGTATGTGCAGACTCTCTACCAGCTGAGCTACATTCCTAGCCAGATCTTTTTCTCCTTTATTCTTACTGTTCATACTTAGGGTAAAGGGTAGCCTACTTTGGTAAACAGGAAGGATTCCTAGGCAACTGGAGTGCCATTCCCACCCTAGTGATGGATTTCAGACGTTCAGGGCTGTCGTGCTATCCATGTGGGTTCAGGTTTGGGCATGTGGTGAGTGAAGGCTGTAAGTCGTATTAAGGTAGCCAGGAATGGGTGTGCCAGGGTCATGCATGGGAAGATGGAGAGGGCAGGGAGGGCTGTTGAGTATCCATGTCCTGTTTTGACCATTATTTCCTTTTCTTTGTTGAAGAGGAAAATTCATGTAACTTAAAATTAACCATTAACTTTTTGAAACCTCACAGTCTAGTGGCATTTAGCATATTCACAGTTTTGTGTGGTCACAACCTCATACCTCAGAATCGTTTTGAGAGGCTTTTATCACCGTAAAGAAACCCCAATCCCGTGGGACTTGGTGGTGCACTCCTATAATCCCAGCACTTTGCAGGAAGACGCTGGAGAATGGTAAGTTTAGCCTGCACTGTATACATCCTGTTTCTTTAACACAACAATGGCTGTCACTACCACCACCAAAAAAAGCAAGTTAAGAAACCCTATTTCCATTAGCAGTTACTTTCAATCCCTTTTCTTCTTCAGTCCAACCCCCTGCCCCTCCTCCACTCCAAAGCAGTTAATCACTTTCTGTCTCTAGGGATCTTCCTGATCCGGAGTTTTCATACAAATAGATGTACAAGTCTCTTCTCTTCTTCCCCTCTTCCCTCTTCCCTCTTCTCTCTTCTCTCTCTCCCTCCCCCCCCCCCACAACACACACACACATTTCTCTGCATATGCATTATTTATACATTTATTATTTTGTGTGTGTGAATGTGTGTGCTTGCAATGCCATGGTGGCTATGTGTAGGTCAAAGGACAACTTGCAGGACTTGGTTCTCCTTTTTCAGTATCTGTATCCCCAGAGTCAAGTTCAGGCTGCCAGGCTTGGAAGCAAGCATCTTTACCTGATGCACTGTCTGTCCCTGGTCCTATCTCCCCCACACCCCCGTCAGGATTTCATACCACAGGGTGCCTTTGAATCACTGTAGCTGAGGACGGCTTGGATTCCTGATGCCTCTTGCCTCTCTCTTTTGAGTGCTAGGGTTAAAGTCATGCAGAACCACACCTGAAGTGATTTTTTTGCTTTTGCAAAAAAATTTTATTTCGATTCACTGTAATCTGTGCTTGCAACCTGGAGTAATCCCCCTGCCGCAGCTTTCCAAGAGTGAGGGACACATGTGGCTGTATATGTGATATTTGTGTTGGTATTTTCATGAACACACTTTTCCTGACTGTACTGTGTGCCAGTGTTTTGTTTTACAGTTCAGCAGTTCCCATCATGAAGGCTAACCACCTCGTGTTTATTTTACAGTTGCTAGGAAATAGGTAGGGCTACTTCCATTCCCTGTGTTCATTTGTACAGGTGGAGGAAATTAAATTACATGGATCACATAGTATCTGAGTTGGGATCTATACACCTGTATGTATACATCTATTTTTTCTAGTCCACGTGGGTCTAGAATTCACTGTGTAGCCAGCCTGTGCAGTCTGTCCTCCTTACCTTCTCAGGCTCAGGCCTTAAATTGCATGTCATGGGTTTTCACTAGTTTGCGTGTGCAATGGATGTGTATGCACGTGTGTGTGGAAGTCAGAAGACAACTCTGGGTGGGCGTCATTCCTCAGGTGCATTCTACCTTGTATTTGAGATGGTGTCTCTCATAGGCTTGAACTCAAGTTGCTGGGATTACAAGTGTGCTGTCATGCATGGCTTTTTCACGTGAGTTCTAGTGGGTCTGTAGGCTTATAAGGTAAACACTTGAACTGAGCCATCTTCCAGCCTTCCTTTAGAAACATTTACATGTGTTTTCTGCCTACATATCTGTGTACCAGACGTGTGCCTGGTGCTCATGCTCTTCATAAGACAGCATTAGATCTCCTAGGACTGGAATTGCAAATGGCTGTGAGCTGCCACATGAGTGCTGGGAATCAAACTTGGGTCTTCTGGAGGAGCAGCCAGTGCTCTTAACTTTGAAACCATTTCCCCAGCTCCATTCTTCCTCCTTTTTTTCTTTTTCTTTTTTTTTTAAATTCTTTTGCTGTAACCTACACTGACCTAAAACTTTTGATTTTCCTGCCTCAATCTCCCAAGTGATAGAGTAAAGGCATTTGCCATTACACCCAGCTCTAAACTGGGATTTGAACCTGAAGAGTCCACTCATAGCAATCTGGACAACTGTACCCCTTTGAGCCTGGGTGGAACCCTCAAAACCCAGGATACACATGGCCCTATAGCCCTTGTGTCTCAGCAGTGGTCAGGTTGAGACAGGATGTCCTCTTGACCTTGTTGATACATTGTCTTAAAAGATTATTTTATTTGAGTACACTGTAGCTGTCTCCAGACACACCAGAAGAGGGCATCAGATCCCATTAAAGATGGTTGTGGGGCTAGAGAAATGGCTCAGCAGTTAAGACCACTGACTGTTCTTTCAGAGATCCTGAGTTCAATCCCAGCAACCACATGGTGGCTCACAACCATCTGTAATGGGATCCGGTGCCCTTTTCTGGTGTATCTGAAAACAGCTACAGTATAGTCATATAAATAAAATAAATTAATCTTAAAAAAAAAAAAAACCAAAAAGATGGTTGTGAGCTACCATGTGGTTGCTGGGGATTGAACTCAGGCTTTTTTGAAGAGCAGTCAGTGCTCTCAACTGCTATCTCTCCAGTTCCAATGCGTAGTCCTACAGTTGAGTATAATCTTGAACTCTTGATCCTCCTGTTTTCATTTCCCCATTCTTGAGATTGCAGTGTGTACACTCAATATATGTGGTGCTGGAGATGGAGCTCAGGACTGTACATTGCTGGGCAGCTCTACTAACAGCTACACCCCAGCTTGCTTTGCTAAGTTTTAAGTTTTTAATTTACTTGTTTGGTTTAACAATTTTGATTAGCATAATTTAAATTAACATAGTTTCATTATGAGACTTCAAACCAAATTTGTTTTATTGATTCTGCTCACCTGTCTTCTCTCATGTCCCAAATCCTGAATGTACCTGCAGTCCCTCATAACCATCTTTTTTATTTCATGGTACAGGTGGCCAGTTGCCCTACCTCCCTGATTCCTTAATGGTTCTTTCCTCCTGTTGGGTTCTCCTGTCTAGTTTCAAAGCTTCTACCAACACTAAGCCATATACATATGTATATGTGTATACATATATACATACATATATATATATATATGTTGTAAGATGGTTTTGCATCTTATATATGCATTTAAAACATTCAGAATGTATACATGTATAAAGACATATACATATGTGTATGTCTGGTTCTGTACATGAGGCAGGTGATTTTTGTCTGAGTTTGAGTTACTTTGCATAATTTTGTTGAGAGCAATAGTGAGTTCTCTTGTGCATTTCATGGTTTCCTTTTTTTTATAGCTGAGTAAAATCCATTGTGCTTTACACTCCCAGTTTTTGCTTGCTTGTTGAATGATTGATTGACTGATGCTGTGTTTTACTATATAGCCCAGGCTATCCTGGAATTTGCTATGTAGACTAGACTTAAACTCACCGAGATTTGCATGTTTCAGCCTCGAGTGCTAGAATTAAAAGCTGTTGCCACCAGGCTCCATCTAATTTTGATTGTTCACTTCTTTATTAATGGACATCTATGCCAGTCCATTTCCTTGCAGTCATGAATAAAGTCACTTTGTTAAGTTTTAAGCATAGCTTGTATTAACTATATTGTGTGAATTTCACATTTGAAATCCAGAGCGAGGACTGAAAGTTGCATTGTCACATTTGTTTGTTGGTGGCACCATCTAGAAGAGAGGGAAGAATTATTTTTCCTTGCCTCAGTAAGATGGTGGAAAATGGAGAAGGGTTAGTTTTGCTTGCATTGAAGGACATCCTTGAAATTGTGAATAGTATTGCTTTGTTTTAAGTGTATATTTAAGCACAACAAAGTGTAGATATCCATCAACAGTGGACAATGGATAATCAAGAGGAGTATGCATATCCAATGGTGTAAAGAACAATGAAATTATGAGAATTTATGTAACTGACACTAAAAGTCCCAACTAGCATGACACAGTTAAGAAATAATTGGTTCCCATAGTAGCAGGAAGATAGTCACCTGTGAGCCATGCCTGTGCAAGTTACACTGTTGATAATGGCTGTAACTTCATGCTTTTTCACCCTCACCCCAGCTCTTAGAAATAACAACTCTGAGACTTCATTATTTATGAATAAACAATTAGGCCATAAGCTTTGGCTTGTTCCCTGACTAGCTCGTACCTTATATATCCCATTTATTCTGTTCTGTGAGTACCACGTGGGTGGTTACCTCCCCTAAGCATCATGGATCGAACTTTGTCTCAGAGTTCCGGGTGAATCTCCTCCTACACCTGACTGTGTCTCAGAATTTGTTTCTCTTTGCCAGATCATTCCCCTTCTGTTTCCTGCCTCAGCTAACAGGCCATCAGCTTTTAATTGAGAGATGATTTGTCTCTACAGTTCACAAGAGATTCTCTCTATAGGTAGCAGTTGCAAAACTGTCCGTGTCCCCCCACCCCGGAGCTGAGGACCGAACCCAGGGCCTTGCTCTTGCTGAAACAAGTGCTCTACTACTGAGCTAAATCCCCAACCCAAAAAAACTGTCTTTTGTAGTGTCTATTTACTTTACAATGCTGCCTATCCTGCCACAGGCATGGTAGGCAAAGGGAGAGAGTAGTGAATAGTAGTCATTCCCCCAGCCCTTTAGAACACAGTGGGATGCAGCAGGAAGAAGCTAGATGGCACTCTTTTTCCCTCGTCTAACTTTTAGGGTGTTAGTTGCCTTTGGGCTTAGTTTGCCCACTTGGTCTCTTTGGCTACACACCCCAGCTTTATGCATTTGCTGATTTAACCCTTTTCCACCTGTTTCTGACAGTTTTCAGCTTTGTGCTCTTTTGTTGTAGGATATATGTGTATGTGTATGCAGTCACGTACCACATAAGGACATTGCTTTCAGTGGGCGACTGCGTATGTGTGGGGTCACTTATGTGTAATGGGGCCGAGGATATTGTTCAGTTGATGACTACTCACTATCTTCCTGGTAATACTGACAGCATCCCTCTTTGCCTACCATGCCTGTGGCAGGACAGGCAGTATTGTCAAGTAAATAGACATCAGAGAAGACAGTTTTTGCAGCTGCTACCTATAGAAAGACTCTCTTGTGGACTGCATGGATATTGCTCAGTTGATCAAGTACTTGCTTGGCATGCTGAAACATGCCCCACATACAGTTCTCAGCATTGCATAAAACCATGAACATCGACTCACATGTATGATTCCAGCGCTGGGGGCAGGGAGGCAGCAGGATCGGGGGGGCTCAGGATCATTCTGAGGCTATCCTGCAAGTTTGAGGCCAGTGTAGGATACAGGACCCTGTTTCCAAAACAAATTCAGCCACTACCACCACCACTACCACCACTACCACTAAAAGGCTAATAAAACCAAACAGAAAACAGAAAAAAAGAGGGTATAATAGAAGGCAAATCATTTAGTGTTCTCTAGTATATGTGCTGCCGAAGCGAGCACATTCAGTGTTCTCTAAATGGACAGGATTGATACAGTGTATATATAGGGGTTATTAAGGGTCTTACAGGGGGCTGGGTATTTAGCTCAGCGGTAGGGCGCTTACCTAGGAAGCGAAAGGCCCTGGGTTCGACCCCCAGCCCCAAAAAAAAAAACCAAAAAAAAAAAAAAAAAAAAAGGGTCTTACAGGGTGTGATCTGGATAGTCAAACAATCCTGCAGTTGCTCATTCCCCAAGGCTGAATGCCTGAATCTACACTGAAAGTCTGGAAAATTCAAGGAAAGCTGAGGAATTTATTCTACTTTGAAATCCATAGAAATTTGTTCTCATATTGTTGAAGTAATGCCTTAGCAACAAGGTAGATGGACTTGGCAGTAAGACTGACAGCAAGCAGGCAAAAAGCAGTTTTTCTTCCATGCCCTTTTGTCTGGGTTAGTATCTGAAAGTGGGTATTTCTACTTCATATAATCTAATCAAGAAAATCCCTTACAGGAGCACTCAGCAGCTTCGATTCCAGTTTTATTATAGTTAGGCTGACAACCAAGATTAGCCCTTAAAAGGGCTAGCTGGTGGTTCAATCATATAGCACAGTGTCATGCAGGAGGGCCTGAGTGCTATTCCTAGCACTAAAGGAGTTTTCTATTGCCCAGTGACACCAGAGATTCCATGGTCTCACAAAGCAGTGCTTACTTAGGTACTCGTGGTGATTCTGGGGTAGGCAAGTTTATTGTGTGTAGCTTTATGAATATCTCAACAGGCATCTCCTTGTGCACTCATGACTTCAGCCTTTTTATCCCATTCAGAAGCATAGTAGAGAGTCTGGCATGGTGGTGTACATGTGTAATTAGACTGAGGCAGAAGGATTTGGAATTCAAGTTCTCTCTGGGCCATATAATGAATTGGAGGCTAGCCTGGGATATAAAATGAGACTCCACTACAAACCAATACAACATGAAAATGACAAACAAGAACTTGGAATGTGGCCCAGTTGTAAAGTGTTTGCTATCATGCATCGGAGCCCAGCACTGTCTAAACTGGGTTTTGTGGCTCATGCTTGTCAACCAGTACTCAGGAAATGGACAGGGGATCAGGAGTTCAAAGTTATCCTTAGTGAGTTTGAGACTAGCCTGGGCTATATGAACTCTGTCTCAAAACAAATAATGGGAAATCAAAGTAATATGAAATATACAAAACCCAAAATTTAGCAATGCAAGTATTTTTGAATGTATAGTTCTTTGGTATTAAGCATATCACATTGTTGTGAAACCACTACCTCCATATCTACAGGTCTGTTTTTGTGCATATGTGCTATGTATGTATATGTGGAGGACAAAGGATAACATTTGTTATCATGCTCAGCAATGCTATCCACCTCCTTTGAATTGTTAGTGGTAGAAGAAAATAACTGACTTCCATGAGTTGTCCTCTGTCCTCCATAAGTGTGCTATGACATGTGTGCATACATGTGCACGCATAGAAATAAATGTAATACCCTCCCAAGTCCTGTATATCTAAAATACACATAGAAACCAATAGAGGGAAACACACACACACACACACACACACACACACACACACACACACACACACACACATAAAAATAGAATCTATTTGTCTAAAGTTTTTCCTTTAGTAAGATATCGTGATTCCGCCTGTGCTTACCAGATTGAGGGAACCTCAGTAGACGGGTCAAATTCAGCTTGTGTCCTTTCAGTTGAGGACTTCCATAGGCATAATCTTCCTATTAGAGTTTCCAGGTCAGGGTACCCTTGCTCTCTTGTTCACATATCAACAGGCCTCATGTTGCCTTTGAGAAAGGGAGTCAGTTTCCCAAGGGGCAGCTTTAAAGAGATGTGGCAGACCCACCCACCAGAAAGCCTTTCAGTGTTACTGGCAGAGTGCTGGTTTGGCAGAACCCCTTTGTAGTGCCTTCTACTGGACAGGGTAAGTTGTTTTTCTGTCTGGTAGATTCACACCCAGATATCCTAGTCTCAGTCATTATTTTATTTTGTGTTTATGTGTATGTGTGAATGCCTGCCATGTATGTATACATGTCCTCAGAGGCCAGAAGAGGGTGTTAGATTCCTTTATCTAGAGTTATAAGAGTTTGTAAGTCACCCGATATGGGTGCTGGGAACCAAACTTGGATCCTTTAGAAAAACAAAGTATTCTTTGCCCCTTAACTCATTGTCCAGCCCTCTAGTTGTAGTTGTTCAGCTCCATTCTTGGCATTTACCCTGCTGCTGACTTTAGCCAGTGTTTGCTTTTCAATAGTGCAGTGTTTACGGTAAGATTATAAGGGCTACACCAGTCATGGAGACAGCTGCTGGTGGTTGGGCTCTGTGAAGGCTTATACAATAATGGCTCCTGTCAGCCTGATATAGCTGTCTCTTGAGAGGCTCTGCTAGAGCATGACAAATACAGAGAGGTGGATGTTAGCAGCCAACCGCTGAACTAAGAGTAGGATCCCCATTGGAGGAATTAGAGAAAGGATTGAAAGAGCTGAAGGGGCTTACAACGTCATAAGAAAAATACCAACCATCCAGAGCTCCCAGGGACTAAACCACTACCCAAAGAGTACACATGGACAGACCCATGGCTCCAACTGCATATGTAGCAGAAGATGGCCCTGTTGGGTACCAATGGGAGGAGAAGCCCTTGGTCTTGCCAAGGCTGGACCCCACCCAGTATAGGGGAATGTCAGGGCGGGGAGGTGGGAAGGGGTTGGTGGTTGGGGAAGGAGGAACACCCTCATAGAAGAAGGGGGAGGAGGGATGGGATAGGGGGTTTACGGACAGGAAACCAGGAAAGAAGATAACATTTGAAATGTAAATAAAAAATCCAATAAAAAGATGATTCCAGTTGGCTAATATGTTTGGATACTTGGTATCCAGCTGGAACTGTTTGTATGTCGTCTTGTTAGAGGAAGTGTGTCACAGAGAGCAGGCATTGAGGCGTCAAAAGACTTGAGTTTTTCCTATGTCTTCTATTTGTTTTTGGAGATGTAAGCTGTCAGCTCTTCCTACTACCATGCCTTCACTTTACCATCATGAACTCCAATCCTCTGGGACTATAAGCCCAAAACTTTTATAATTTTCCTCAGTTGTGTATGTCATGGTTAGGATTTCCATTGCTGTGAAGAGACACCATGACCAAGGCAACTCTTATCAAGGCAAACATTTAATTGGGGCTGGCTTACACTTTCAGAGATTCAGTTATCATCATGGTAGGAAGCATGGCATTGTGTAGGCAGACTCGATGCTGGAGGAACTTGTGTGTAGCTTTGCTACCCTGCCTAAGCTCTGGAAATGGGCTGCACTACCAGCCCCCATCCAGCTTCCCTTGAATCCACAGATAAAAGACAAACATATAATTGTTCATTTTCAACTTGCCTTCTTGGCACAATTGTTGGGCGCTACTATTTCCTGCCTGGAAAAGCGTGTCCTTATTAATAATCTTATCTCTGTACCTCCCACCTAAACTTTAGTTGCCCAGTTACATCCCCAATGGCCTGCCTCTAAGGGCTGCTGTTCCCTTCAGGATCTCACATGACTGGTCACCTTTTCTCCTTCAGAAGCATGCCAACTCTGTCTCTCCCTTTGGGGCCCCCTGCTTCCTTCCAGGTACCTGGAAGTCCTCCTTATCCCTTCTTCCCAGCAATTGGCCCATGGCCCATGGCTCTCTCTTTTTTTTTTTTTTTTCTTATAAAGGACAACATTTAATTGGGACTGGCTTAAAGGTTCAGAGGTTCAGTCCATTATCATCAAGGCAGGATCATGGCAGCATCCAGGCAGGCATGGTGCAGGAGGAGCTGAGAGTCCTACATCTTCATCTGAAGGCTGCTAGCAGAATACTGACTTCCAGGCAGTTAGGATGAGGGTCTTAAAGCCCACACCCATAGTGACATACCTAGTCCAACAAGACCACCCATACTCCCAACAGGGCCACACCTTCTAATAGTGCCACTTCCTGTGCCAAGTAAATACAAACCATCACATTCCACTCCCTTGCCTCCATAGGCTTGTCCAAACATGGGGGCAATACCTAAACCTAGCATAATACAGAATACATTTAGTCCAACTTCCAAAGTCCCCATAGTCCATAGCAGTCTCAACAGTGTTAAAGTACAATATTCATAGTCTCTTCTGAGCTTTATCCATTTAATTGTAATCCTTAAGGCAAGACAGGAAACCAGCTGGTTAAACTCCAAACTCTGCGTCTCCATGTCTGATGTCAAAGCAGTTTTCAGATCTCCAACTCCTTTCCAACTTTGTTGATTGCAACAAACTTTCTCTTGGGCTGGTTCCACTCCCTCTTAGCAGCATTTTTCAGCAGATAGCCCACAGCTTTGGCATCTCAAACATTTTGGGGTCTCCAAAGCAACCTCAACGTTATATTATAGCTTCTTGTTTCAATGCCTGAGATCCACACATGATCTCGGTGCCTCCAAAGGGCTGGCCTCACTTCTCCAGCTCTGCCCTCTGCAGCACTCTAAGCTCAGGTTGATCCACTCCACTGCTGCTGCTCTTTTTGGTGGTCATCCCATCGTAGTGTCATCTCCAATATGCTGGGGTCTGCTGCAACTAATCTTCATCAATAGCCTCTCATAGGCTCTCTTCATGGTACCAACCCTCAACTCCTTTGCATGACCCCCTCAGTCCTGGGCATCAGCTGCAACTGAGACTGTACCTTCACCAATGTCCTTCCACGGCCTCTCGCAGTGCCAAGCCTCAGCTACTCTTCAGGACCCCTTTATGCCTTCAAAACCAGTACCACTTGGGTAACTCTTAAACATTACCAAGTACAGCTGCAACATGGGGTACAACCTTGGCTATCTCTGGAACACAGCTTCTTTGTGCTCTCAGAAAACACTTTCCAGAAGATTTCACCTCAGTGATGCTGATCTCTTTTTAATCACTCTGAATTTCTTAGCTCCAGCTAACCAGCATCAATTGTCCCAGTAATCACTTTTATTTTTCACTCTAAGCCAGAGCCACATGGCTGAAGCTGCTGAGTTTTGCGGCTTGCAGGAGCTGGGATATGGCTCCTTGTTTTATTATATTATCATGAGTTTTCTGTTTTTCAACTCTTTCTCTCCCTAAGCTTGGCTGTCCTAGAACTTTCTCTGTAGACTGACTTTGAACCCAGAGATCTGCATTCCTGTCTCTTAAACACTGGGATTAAAGGTGTGTGCCACCAAACCTAGATTCAAGTTTTTCTTTACCCAGAACTTGCTCTAGGCTGGCTTTGAATTCAGAGTTCTTGTCTTTATCTCCTGGGATTACCATGCCTAAATCTAAAATTAACTGGGTGGAATCTTGCTAGAAGGCCATTATTCCCATAATCTGCTATCTTCTAGAACACAGGATTCGGATACATTTCACTTCCTGGCGTACATGTTCAGAGGTTCAGTCTTGTATCATCAAAGCAGGAACATGGCAGCATTCAGGCAGGCATGGTCTAGGAGGAGCTGAGAGTTCTACATCATCTGAAGGCTGCTAGCAAAATACTCAGCACATGGCTTCTTTACTGACAGATCAAGAGCCAACTGGGGAACAGGACCGCCCCTACAGGAGCTGAGAATTCTACATCTTGATCTAAAGGCATCAAGGAGGAGGCTGTCTTCTGAAAGTAGCCAGAAAGAGCTTCTCTTCTGCCCTGGGCAGAGCCTGAGCAGAGCCCGAGCATAGAAGGCCTTAAAGCCTACCTACAGAGTGATACACTGCCTCCAACAAGGTCACACCTAATAGTGCTACTCTTAACGGCCAAGCATTCAAACACATGAATCAGTGGTGGGTGGGAGGGAAACCTATTCAAACTACCTCAGGGTGTTTTCTCACAGTATCAGAAAAGTACTGTAGCAGCAGTTAAGAGGGGTGAGTAGTGGTAAATATAATTCCAGCTCTAGCTGTGAACTAGATGTGGTTGGAGCATCAGTGAGTGGCTGTGATGGATGCAGAGGGGCAGTGGGAGACAACCCCCTGGATGATGGTTACTGAGATTTGTTTTGAAGCATAATTCACTCACACTACAGCACTGTAGGCATTTAGAGAAGGAGCCAGTTGGACTGAAGATTGCCTGCTCCAGCCAGCACCCTCAAACTGGCTTCTATTTGCTAAGATGGCAGTAGTGGGTACTGTTCATACTTTATTTTCTTTACAGTTGAGTAAACTTCCATGTGTACAGTTGAATAAAATTCCACTGTATTTTTATTATCTATTCATCTACTAATGAATATTGAGACTATGTGAATAAGCAGTAGTGAACACGGTTGTACAAGTTTCTCTATGCAGAGTGCTCTCACAGGAAAGGGTCATGTGGTAGCTTTCTTTTTCTTTTAAAATTTTTAAGTTTATTTATTTTTTTTTTTACTTATTTACTTTATAATCTGCTCACTGCCCCCTTTTGGTCATTCCCTCCCACAATCCTTTCCCCATTCCCTCCTCCCCTTCTCCTCTAAGCAGGTCGGGACCCCCAAACCCCTTAGGTATATCTCCCTACCCTGACACACCAAGTCTCTGTGAGGATAGGCACTTTCTCTCCCACTGAGGCCACACAAGGCAGCCCAGCTAGAAGATCATATGCCATGTACAGGCAACAGCTTTTGTGATAGCCCCTGCATTAGTTGTTCAGGACCCACATGAAGACCAAGCTGTGCATCTGCTACATATATGCAGAGGCCTAGGTCCAGCTGTGTACATTCTTTGGTTGGTGGTTCAGATGCTGAGAGCCCCAAGGGTCCAGTTTAGTTGACTGTTGTTCTTCCTGTGGAGTTCCTATCCCCTTCAAGACCCATAATTCTTCCTCTTATTCTTCCATAAGAGTCCCCAAGCTCCATCTACTGTTTGGCTGTGGGTGTTGTATCTGAGTCAGCTGCTGGGTAGAACCTCTCAGAGGACAATATACTCCTGTCTGCAAGCATAACAGAATCACTAACAGTGTTAGGGATTGGCGCTTGCCCACGGATGAGTCTTAAGTTATTGGTTGGCCATTTCCTCAGTTTCTGCTCCTTTCCCCATGCCTGCATCTCTTGAAGACAGGATAAATTTTGGGTAGCGAGTTTTGTGAGTGGGTTGGTGTCTTTCTTGCTCCACTGGGGTTCCTGCCTGGCTGCAGGAGTTGGCTTCTTTGAAAGTATCATCCTGAGTGAGGTAACCCAGTCCCAAAAGGACATGCATGGCATGTACTCTCTTATAAGTGGATATTAGCCATAAAATACAGGATACACATGCTATATGCCACAGATTCAAAGAAGCTAAACAAGAAAGGACCAAGGGAGGAAGCTTGAATCTTACTTAGAAGGGGGGATAAAATAGACATAAGAGGCAGATGGGGAGAGGGAACTGAGAGGAAGGGGGATGGAGAGTGGAATAGGGGGTTCAGGATCAGGTGTAGGGAAGGACAGGAGAAATGGCTACACGGCCATGAGAATGAATGGAAATCTGCAACTGACAGGGGTGAGGAGATGGGGTGTCTCCAGGAAGTGACAGAGACCTGGGATAAGGGAGGTACCCAAGAATCAATGGGGGTGACCTTAGCTGTGATTCACAACATTGTGGATATATAATCTTTTTAAATTTCTTGAGAAACCTCCATACTAATTTTTTTTTGGTTCTTTTTTTCGGAGCTGGGGACCGAACCCAGGGCCTTGCGCTTCCTAGGCAAGCGCTCTACCACTGAGCTAAATCCCCAACCCTATACTAATTTTTATAATGGTTATATTAGTTTATACTCCCACTAATAGCAAATAGGTTCTTTTTTCTTCTTGCCAAAAGTTATTGCCATTTTTTAAAAGATTTACTTATTATATATAAGTACACTGTAGCCATCTTTGGACACACCAGAAGAGGGCATCAGATTCCATTACAGATGGTTGTGAGCCACCATGTATTGAACTCAGGACCTCTGGAAGAGCAGTCAGTGCTCTTAACCACTGAGCCATCTCTCCAGCCACCACTTGTTTTGTTTTATTTTATTTTGTTTTACTTTTTTTATTTTTTGAGACAGGGTATCATTATGTAACTCTAGCTATCCTGGATAGTAGACCTGGTATTGACTTCACAGAAATTTGCCTGTTTTCTGCCTCCCAAATGCTGAGATATGCATAAAGGTATGCACCACTCCACCTGGCTTCCTTACTAGTTCTGTCTTTGCTTTCTTAGTTTACTGTCTTCATTAATTATTTTTTGACAGTTTTATTCATGTATTTAATGAATTTTGGTAATCTTCATTCTATTACCATTTCTCATTCCCTCACACCTCCATTGAATCCTTTCTTTTTAGTACAAGTCTTCGTTTTTTAAAAACTATTTTTAAATAGATTACATTTCACTTATTTTGTGAAATGTGGGTGTAGACATGAGTGCATAGCACTCATAAGAAGGTCAAAGGATAACTTGTTCTCCTTTGAAATAGGTAACAGGGATTGAACTCAGATTGTTAGAAATGGCAATGAGTTCCTTTACAGCTGAACAATTTCACAGAGTATCTTCTGTGCGTGAGATCCACTCCTCCCTCCCCCTTAAACACAGGATCTTTTTATATAGCCCTGGCTGTTCTGAAACTCACTATATAGACCAGGCTAGCCATTTATGTGGGGCAACTTAACAGTTCTGCACCATTGAAGAAAATGACTTTTCCCTTCTAGAAGCCATGTCATAAACTCCTTTCCTTACCCATGGTAAAACATTTATAGGCTCCATGTTGTTCAGTTCTTGCTCCCATGACTACCACTGCTGTGAGTTCATGTTATAATGATGATGTCATAACCAGAAGACATCATTAAAAACAGATTTGTTCTATGTATATGAGTGTTCACTTGCATGTATATGTGCATCTTGTGCATTAAGTGCCTTGGAGGTCAGAAAGGGGCTTTTAATACCCTGGAACTAGAGTTGTAGATGGTTGTAAGCTGCCATGTGGGTACTGGCAATTGAACCCAGGTCCTTAGCAGGAGCAGCAGATGCTCTTAAACACTGAACCATCTTTCCAGTCCCCAGAAGATAGCATTTTATACCACACATCCATATCTGGGCTATTATATTCTTCCTACCCCCTCTTCTATGATGTCTCCAGAGTCTGAGAAAGGCAGATATAGATGCCTGATTTAGGCTAAATGTTCAACAGTCACTTATTTTCAACACTCTGAACACTTGTGAGCCTCTGTATTAACCGTTTCCACATCTAAAAGAAGCTTTCTCGACCAAGGTTGATAGCAGCATGAATCTGCATAAAAATAAATATTCAGAAGACATTTTGACACTATTTTCATGTAGCAAACAAAACAAAGCAAAAAGCCACCATAATAATATGACCTTCCTAATCATAGGCTTAAGAAAAAAGATTTTTTTTTCTTTTCTTTTTTTCGGAGCTGGGGACAGAACCCAGGGCCTTGCGCTTGCTAGGCAAGCGCTCTACCACTGAGCTAAATTCCCCAACCCCGAAAAAAGATTTTTTAAAAATTTATTTTATGTACATGAGTACACTGTTGCTGTTTTCAGACACACCAGAAGAGGTCATCAGATTCCATTTCTGATGGTTGTGATCTACCATGTGGTTGCTGGGAGTTGAACTCAGGACCTTTGGAAGAACAGTCAGTACTCTTAACCACTGAGCCATCTCTCCAGCCCCAAAGACTTTTTTTTTCTCTCTCACGGGATCTTATTTTGCTACTGTGTAGCTCTTAGTTGTTCTGGAACTCACTATGTAGATCAGGCTGGCCTTGTACTCAAAGGGATTTGTCTACCTCTGCCTTCTAAGTCCTGATATTAAAGACATTTACCACAATGCCCAACTATTTGTTTTATGTTTAATTATGAGTATGTATTTGTGAACATGTTTCTGCATGTGAGTGCAAGTGTATGTAGGCCTTGCAGCTGGAGTTATAACTGTTGTGAGTCTCCTGATGCTGCTGGAAACTGAACTTGTGTAATTTTGTTTTTGCTTCTTCTCCTCTTCCTCCTCTTTCTTCTATATCACCCCTTCTCTTCTTCCTCCTCTTTCCTCTTTTTCCTCCTCCTCTTCCTAATTCTTTCTTCCTCCTTCTCAACTGGTCTCACTGTGTAACCCTGGGTTAGCCTGGAACTTGTTATGTAGACAAGGCTGCCCTGGAATTCACAGAGATCTACCTACTTTTGCCTCCTGAGTGCCAGGATTAAAAATGTGTGCCACAGCCTCCAGCTGAACTTGATTTATTTGTAAGAACTGAATGTTCTCTGTACTACTGAGCCATCTCTCCAACTCTTTCCCACCACCCAGGGATGTACTTCCGACTAGGTTTACAAAATTCCCTGGGGAGTAGGAGGAAATCAGAAAGCAGTTGATTACCCCACAGCAGTAATGCCATTACTGCACTTGTGGGCACATCTATCCTGGAAGGCTGATTTTGAAGCTCACAGGGTTCATAGTTGGGTAGATTGTGGATGACTTTCTTCCTCAGTAGCCTTTGTAACACCTTCACCTCTATGAAAGCCATCTAGCAGGGAAGAAACTTCTTACTCATTTCCAGCTTAATTTTTTCCCTCCTGACCCCATTTATTGAAAGTATTTTTTCTTACATATAATATCTGATAGTAGTTCCTCTCATTCTACTCATCCTAGTTTCTCTCACCTCCCATTTGATCTCCCTTTCTGTCTCATTAGGAAATGGACTGCTAAAGGATAATAATAAAATAAAACATTGTAAGATAAAAATCCCGGCCCACAGCTTCCTGCTCCCAAACTCCTTGGGAGAGAGAGCTCATCACCCAGACAGGTGGGCACTCCTGAGACTGCAGGGCAGGAGAGACCGCCAGTGCTGCCTACTCTTGCCAACATCCTCGGCCCAAGAGGAAACTGTATAGGGCCTCTGGGAACAGGAAGATAGGGGCACTCAAGCTGCAGGAGTGCTGCAGTCCAGACCTTGCCCGGATCTGAAGGGACCCGGTCAAACAGCTCCTTGCACCCAAATTCCGTGGGAGGGAGAGCTAGACCTTCAGAGGGGTCGACATGCCTAGGAAGCCAGAGAAGACTACTCTGCCCACATTTCTGACTCTAGAGGAAAACATCTAGCACCATCTGGGCCCCCAGTGCACAGGGACCCTGGAGAAGGTGGCCCAGACCCTTCTGGTTGCTGCCCTCACGAAGAACTGAAACGCAGCCCCTGAGGAGCGACTTCAGGCCCCAGACCAGAGATAAGACCAACTTTTCTGCTCTAAATGACCTGCCTGGTGGACTCATGATACATCCCCACAGGAACAGCTGTAGGCCAGTAGACAGGAACGACTACACGCCTGAAAGCAGACTACTCTATCCCCATAACTGGCTGAAAGAAAACAGGAAAACAGGTCTACAGCACTCCTGACACACAGGCCTATAGGCCTGTCTAGCCACTGTGAGAAATGGCAGAACAAGGTAACACCAGAGACAACCTGATGGCAAGAGGCAAACGCAGGAACCCAAGCATCAGAAACCAAGACTGCATTGCATCATCGGAGCCCAATTCTCCCATCAAAGCAAACACTGAATATCCAAACACACCAGAAAAGCAAGATCTAGATTTAAAATCACATTTGATTGGCTTATGCTCTAAGATCAAGAATCGACAAATGGGATCTCATAAAACTGCAAAGCTTCTGTAAGGCAAAGGACACTGTGGTTAGGACAAAACGGCAACCAACAGATTGGGAAAAGATCTTTACCAATCCTACAACAGATAGAGGCCTTATATCCAAAATATACAAAGAACTCAAGAAGTTAGATCGCAGGGAGACAAATAACCCTGTTAAAAAATGGGGTTCAGAGCTAAACAAAGAATTCACAGCTGAGGAGTGCCGAATGGCTGAGAAACACCTAAAGAAATGTTCAACATCTTTAGTCATAAGGGAAATGCAAATCAAAACACCCTGAGATTTCACCTCACACCAGTGAGAATGGCTAAGATCAAAAACTCAGGTGACAGCAGATGCTGGCGAGGATGCGGAGAAAGAGGAACACTCCTCCATTGTTGGTGGGAATGCAGACTGGTACAACCATTCTGGAAATCAGTCTGGAGGTTCCTCAGAAAATTGGACATTGAACTGCCTGAGGATCCAGCTATACCTCTCTTGGGCATATACCCAAAAGATGCCCCAACATATAAAAAAGACACGTGCTCCACTATGTTCATCGCAGCCTTATTTATAATAGCCAGAAGCTGGAAAGAACCCAGATGCCCTTCTACAGAGGAATGGATACAGAAAATGTGGTACATCTACACAATGGAATATTACTCAGCTATCAAAAAACAATGACTTTATGAAATTCATAGGCAAATGGTTGAACTGGAAAATATCATCCTGAGTGAGGTAACCCAATCACAGAAAAAACACACATGGTATGCACTCACTGATAAGTGGCTATTAGCCCAAATGCTTGAATTACCCTAGATGCCTAGAACAAATGAAACTCAAGACGGATGATCAAAATGTGAATGCTTCACTCCTTCTTTAAAAGGGGAACAAGAATACCCTTGGCAGGGAATAGAGAGGCAAAGATTAAAACAGACACAGAAGGAACACCCATTCAGAGCCTGCCCCACATGTGGCCCATACATATACAGCCATCCAATTAGACAAGATGGATGATGCAAAGAAGTGCAGACCAACAGGAGCCGGATGTAGATCACTCCTGAGAGACACAGCCAGAATACAGCAAACACAGAGGCGAATGCCAGCAGCAAACCACTGAACCGAGAATGGGACCTCCGCTGAAGGAATCAGAGAAAGAACTGGAAGAGCTTGAAGGGGCTCGAGAACCCATATGTACAACAATGCCAAGCAACCAGAGCTTCCAGGGACTAAGCCACTACCTAAAGACTATACATGGACTGACCCTGGACTCTGACCTCATAGGTAGCAATGAATATCCTAGTAAGAGCACCAGTGGAAGGGGAAGCCCTGGGTCCTGCTAAGACTGAACCCCCAGTGAACTAGATTGTTGGGGGGAGGGCGGCAATGGGGGAAGGATGGGGAGGGGAACACCCATAAAGAAGGGGAGGGGGAGGGATTAGGGGGATGTTTGCCCGGAAACCGGGAAAGGGAATAACACTCGAAATGTAAATAAGAAATACTCAAGTTAATAAAAAAAAATAAAATCACATTTGATTATGATGATGGAGGACTTCAAGAAAGACATAAATAATTCCCTTAGAGAAATGCAGGAAAACACAAAGAAGCAGAAGCCTATAGAGAGGAAACACAAAAATACCTGAAAGAATTCAAGGAAAACACAAACAGTTGAAGGAATTAAAAATGGAAATAGAAGCAATAAAGAAAGCACAAATGGAGACAACCCTGGATATAGAAAACCAATGGAAGAGATAAGGAGCCGTAGATACAAGCATAACCAACAGAATACAAGAGATAGAAGAGAGAATCTCAGGAGCAGAAGATTCCATAGAAATCATCGACACAACTGTCAAAGATGATGTAAAATGGAAAAAGCTACTGGCCAAAAACATACAGGAAATGCAGGACACAATGAGAAGATCAAACCTAAGGATAATTGGTATAGAAGAGAGTGAAGATTCCCAACTCAAAGGACCAGTAAATATCTTCAACAAAATCATAGAAGAAAACTTCCCTAACTTAAAGAAAGAGAAGCCCATAAATATACAAGAAGCTGACAGAACTCCAAATAGGTTGGATCAGAAAAGAAACTTCTCCCGTCACATAATAGTCAAAACACCAAATGCACAAAACAAAGAAAGAATATTAAAAGCAGTAAGGGAAAAAGGTCAAGTAACATATAAAGGCAGACCTATCAGAAGTATACCAGACTTCTCACCAGAGACTATGAAAGCCAGAAGATCCTGGACAAATGTCATATAGACCCTAAAAGAACAACAATGCCAGCCCAGGTTACTGTATCCAGCAAAACTCTCAATTAACATAGATGGAGAAACCAAGATATTCCATGACAAAACCAAATTTACACAATATCTTTTTCCAACTCCAGGCCTACAAAGGATAATAAGTGGTAAAGCACAACACAAGGAGGGAAGCTACACCCTAGAAAAATAAAGAAACTAATCGTTTTTCAAAAAAGAAAGAGAAGACTAGAAAACAAATATAATCTCACCCCCAAATACGAATATAACAGGAAGAAAAAATATCACTATTCCTTAATATCTCTCAAAATTAATGGACTCAATTCCCCCCAAAAAAGACACAGATTAACAAACTGGTTACGGAATGAGGACCCTGCATTCTGCTGCCTACAGGAAACACACCTCAGAGACAAAGACAGACACTACCTCAGAGTGAAAGGCTGGAAAACAACTTCCCAAACAAATGGTCTGAAGAAGCAAGCTGGAGTAGCCATTCTAATATCGAATAAAATAGATTTTCGCCAAAAGTCATCAAAAAAGATAAGGAAGGACACTTCATATTCATCAAAGTAAAAATCCACCTAGATGAACTCTCAATCCTAAATATCTATGCTTCAAATATAAGGGCACCTACATACATAAAAGAAACCTTATTAAAGGTCAAAGCACACATTGCACCTCACACAATAATAGTAGGAGATTTCCACACCCCACTCTCATCAATGGACAGGTCATGGAAACAAATTAGACAGAGACATAGACAGACTAACAGAAATTATGAACCAAATGGACTTAACAGATATTTATAGAACATTCTCTCCTAAAACAAAAGTACCACCTCATGGTACCTTCTCAAAATTGACCATATAATCGGTCATAAAACAGGCCTCAACAGATGCAGAAAGATAGAAATAATCCCATGCATCCTATCAGACCACCATGGGCTATAGCTGGTCTTCAATAACAATAAGGGAAGAACTCACACATATACATGGAAGTTGAATAGTGCTCTACTCAATGATAACCTGGTCAAGGAAGAAATAAAGAAAGAAAAATTTCTTAGAGTTTAATGAAAATGAAAGTACAACATACTCAAACTTATGGGACACAATGAAAGCTGTGTTAAGAGGAAAACTCATAGCTCTGAGTGTCTGCAGAAAGAAACAGGAGAGAGCATATATCAGCAGCTTGACAGCACACCTGAAAGCTCTGGAACAAAAAGAAGCAAATACACCCAGGAGGAGTAGAAGGCAGGAAATAATCAAGTAAGAGGTGAAATCAACCAAATAGAAACAAAAAGGATTATACAAAGAATCAACAGAACCAAAAGCTGGTTCTTTGAGAAAATCAACAAGATAGATAAACCCTTAGCCAGACTAACCAGAGGACCCAGAGAGTGTATCCAAATTAACAAAATCAGAAATGAAAAGGGAGACATAACAAGAGAATCAGAGGAAATTCAGAAAAATCAACAGATCCTGCTACAAAAGCCTATATTCAAGAAAACTTGAAAATTTGCAGGAAATGGACAATTTCCTAGACAGATACCAGGTATCGAAGTTAAATCAGGAACAGATAAACCATCTAAAAAACCCCATAACTCCTAAAGAAATAGTAGCAGTCATTAAAAGTCTCCCAACCCAAAAGAGCCCAGGTCCAGATGGGTTCAGTGCCGAATTCTATCAGACCTTCATAGAAGACCTCATACCAAAACTGTCCAAACTATTCCACAAAATTGAAACAGATGGAGCACTACCGAATTCCTTCTATGAAGCCACAATTACTCTTATACCTAAATCACAGAAAGAAAGAGAACTTTAGACCAATTTGCCTTATGAATATCGATACAAAAATACTCAACAAAATTCTTGCAAACCAAATCCAAGAGCACATCAAAACAATCATCCATCATGATCAAGTAGGCTTCATCCCAGTCATGCAGGGATGGTTTAATATACAGAAAACCGTCAACGTAATCTACTATATAAACAAACTGAAAAATAAAAACCCAATGATCATTTCATTAGATGCTGAGAAGGGATTTGTCAAAATTCAACATCGATTCATGATAAATGTCCTGGAAAGAACAGGAATTCAAGGCCCATACCAAACAGTTAAAGCCATATACGGCAAACCAGTAGCTAACATTAAACTAAGTGGAGAGAAACTTGAAGCAATCCCACTAAAATCAGGGACTAGACAAGACTGCCCACTCTCTCCCTACTTATTCAATATAGTTCTTGAAGTTCTAGCCAGAGCAATCAGACAACAAAAGGAGATCAAGGGGATACAGATTGGAAAAGAAGAAGTCAAAATACCACTATTTGCAGATGATATAGTATATTTAAGTGATCCCAAAAGTTCCACCAGATAACTACTAAACCTGATAAAACCTTCAGCAAAGTGGCAGGGTATAAAATTAACTCAAATAAATCAGTAGCTTTCCCCTGCACAAAAGAGAAACAAGCTGAGAAAGAAATTAGGAAAATGAGACCCCTCATAATAATCCCAAATAATATAAAATATCTCGCTGTGACTTTAACCAAGCAAGTGAAAGATCTGTATGATAAGAACTTCAAGCCTCTGAAGAAAGAAATTGAAGAAGATCTCAGAAGTTGGAAAGATCTCCCATGCTCATGGATTGGCAGGATTAATATAGTAAAAATGGCCATTTTACCAAAAGTGATCTACAGATTCAATGCAATCCTTATCAAAATACCAATCCAATTCTTCAGAGAGTTAGACAGAACAATTTGCAAATTCATCTGGAATAACAAAAAACCCAGGATAGCTAAAACTATTCTCAACAATAAAAGGACTTCAGGGGGGAATCACTATCCCTGAACTCAAGCAGTATTACAGAGCAGTAGTGGTAAAATCTACATGGTTTTGGTATAGAGATAGACAGACAGACTAGTGCAATAGAATTGAAGAACCAGAAATGAACCCACACACTTGATTTTTGACAAAGAAGACAAAACCATCCAATGGAAAAAAGATAGCATTTTCAGCAAATGGTGCTGGTTCAACTGGAGACCAGTATATAGAAGAATGCAGATCGATCCATGCTTATCACCCTGTACAAAATTTAAGTCCAAGTTGATCAAGGTCCTCCACATCAAACCAGATACACTCAAACTAATAGAAGAAAAAGTGGGGAAGCATCTCGAACACATGGGCACTGGAGAAAATTTCCTGAACAAAACACCAATGGCTCATGCTCTAAGGTCAAGAATTGACAAATGGGATCTAATAAAATTGCAAAGCTTCTTTAAGGTAAGGACACTGTGGTTAGGACAAAATGGCAACCAACAGATTGGGAAAAGATCTTTACCAATCCTACAACAGATAGAGGCCTTATATCCAAAATATACAAAGAACTCAAGAAGTTAGACCACAGGGAGACAAATAACCCTATTAAAAAATGGGGTTCAAAGGCAAAGGACACTGTGGTTAGGACAAAACGGCAACCAACAGATTGGGAAAAGATCTTTACCAATCCTACAACAGATAGAGGGCTTATATCCAAAATATACAAAGAACTCAAGAAGTTAGACAGCAGGGAGACAAATAACCCTATTAAAAAATGGGGTTCAGAGCTAAACAGAGAATTCACAGCTGAGGAATGCCGAATGGCTGAGAAACACCTAAAGAAATGTTCAACATCTTTAGTCATAAGGGAAATGCAAATCAAAACAACCCTGAGATTTCACCTCACACCAGTGAGAATGGCTAAGATCAAAAACTCAGGTGACAGCAAATGCTGGCGAGGATGAGGAGAAAGGGGAACACTCCTCCATTGTTGGTGGGATTGTAGACTGGTACAACCATTCTGGAAATCAGTCTGGAGGTTCCTCAGAAAATTGGACATTGAACTGCCTGAGGATCCAGCTATACCTCTCCTGGGCATATACCCAAAAGATGCCCCAACATATAAAAAAGACACGTGCTCCACTATGTTCATCGCAGCCTTATTTATAATAGCCAGAAGCTGGAAAGAACCCAGATGCCCTTCAACAGAGGAATGGATACAGAAAATGTGGTACATCTACACAATGGAATATTACTCAGCTATCAAAAACAATGACTTTATGAAATTCGTAGGCAAATGGTTGGAACTGGAAAATATCATCCTGAGTGAGCTAACCCAATCACAGAAAGACATACATGGTATGTACTCATTGATAAGTGGCTATTAGCCCAAAATGCTTGAATTACCCTAGATGCCTAGAACAAATGAAACTCAAGACGGATGATCAAAATGTGAATGCAGATCGCTCCTGAGAGACACAGCCAGAATACAGCAAATACAGAGGCGTATGCCAGCAGGAAACCACTGAACTGAGAACAGGACCCCTGTTGAAGGAATCAGAGAAAGAACTGGAAGAGCTTGAAGGAGCTCGAGACCCCATATGTACAGCAATGCCAAGCAACCAGAGCTTCCTAGGGACTAAGCCACTACCCAAAGACTATACATGGACTGACCCTGGACTCTGACCTCGTAGAGGTAGCAATGAATATCCTAGTAAGAGCACCAGTGGAAGGAAGCCCTGGGTCCTGCTAAGACTGAACCCCAGTGAACTAGACTGTTGGGGAGAGGGCAGCAATGGGGGGGGGTTGGGGGAACACCCATAAGGAAGGGGAGGGGAGGGGGATGTTTACCCGGAAACTGGGAAAGGGAATAACACTCGAAATGTACATAAGAAATACTCAAGTTAATAATAATAATAAAAAAAATGGGGTTCACCCAGGTGAACATGATTGCAGGGGGAGGGTTGTAATGGGGGGAGGATGGGGAGGGTAACACCCATATAGAAGGGGAGGGGGAGGGGCTAGGGGGATGTTGACCAGGAAACCAGGAAAGGGAATAACAATTGAAATGTAAATAAGAAATACTCAAGTTAATAAAGAAAAAAAATCGGAAAAAAATGTGGTTCAGAGCTAAACAAAAAATTCACAGCTGAGCAATGCCGTATGGCTGAGAAACACCTAAAGAAATGTTCAATATCTTTAGTCATAAGGGAAATGCAAATCAAAACAACCCTAAGATTTCACCTCACACCAGTGAGAATGGCTAAGATCAAAAACTCAGGTGACAGCAGATGCTGGTGAGGATGGGGAGAAAGAGGAACACTCCTCCATTGTTGATGGGATTGCAGACTGGTACACCCATTCTGGAAATCAGTCTGGAGGTTCCTCAGAAAATTGAACATTGAACTACCTGAGGACCCAGCTATACCTCTCTTGGGCATATACCCAAAAGATGCCTCAACATATAACAAAGACACATGCTCCACTATGTTTACAGGAGCCTTATTTATAGGAGCCAGAGGCTGGAAAGAACCCAGATGCCCTTCAACAGAGGAATGGATACAGAAAATGTCGTACATCTACACAATGGAATATTATTTAGCTATCAAAACAATGACTTTAGGAAATTCATAGGGAAATGGTTGGAACTGGAAAATGTCATCCTAAGTGAGGTAACCCAATAACAGAAAAACACACATGGTATGCACTCATTGATAAGTGGCTATTAGCCCAAATGCATGAATTAACCTAGATGCACAGAACACATGACAGTCAAGAAGGATGACCAAAAGGCGAATGCTTCACTCCTTCTTTAAAAGGGGAACAAGAATACCCTTGGCAGGGAATAGGGAGGCAAAGTTGAGAACAGAGGCAGAAGGAAGACCCATTCACAGCCTGCCCCACATGTGACCCATACATATACAGCCACCCAATTAGACAAGATGGATGAAGAAAAGAAGTGCAGGCCGACAGGAGCCCGATGTAGATCGCTCCTGAGAGACACAGCCAGAATACAGCAAACACAGAGGCGAATGCCAGCAGCAAACCACTGAACTAAGAATAGGACCCCCGTTGAAGGAATCAGAGAAAGAACTGGAAGAGCTTGAAGGGGCTCAAGACCTTATATGAACAACAAAGCCAACCAACCAGAGCTTCCAGGGACTAAGCCACTACCCAAAGACTATACATGGATTGACCCTGGGCTCCAACCTCATAGGAAGCAATGAATAAGAGCACCAGTGGAAGGGGAAGGCCTTGGTCCTGCCAAGACTGAACCCATAGTGAACGTGATTTTTGGGGGGAGGGCGGTAATGGAGGGAGGATGGGGAATGGAACACCCATATAGAAGGGGAGTGGGAGGGGTTTTGGGGTTGTTGGCCGGGAAACCGGGAAGGGGAATAACAATCGAAATGTAAATCAGAAATACCCAAGTTAATAAAGGTGGAAAAAATTAATAGAAAAAAATAAAAAAAAACTTTACCAATCCTACAACTGATAGAGGGCTCATATCCAAAATCTACAAAGATATCATGAATTTAGACTGCAGGGAGACAAATAGCCCTATTAAAAATGGTGTTCAGAGCTAAACAAAGAATTCACAGCTGAGGAATGCTGAATGGCTGAGAAGCACCTAAACAAATGTTCAACATCTTGAGTCATAAGGAAAATGCAAATCAAAACAACCCTGAAATTCCACCTCATACCAGTAAGAATGACTAAGATAAAAAGTTCAGGTGACCATTTTTAGCTGGAGCCTCAACCTCACTGATCCCATCCCGCAGCTCACTGCTCCCAAACCCCTTGGGAGAGAGAGCTCATGATCTGGGCAGGTGGGCACTCCTGAGACTGCAGAGCGGGAGAGACCACTAATAATGTCCACCCCTGCCCACATCCCTGGCCCAAGAGGAATCTGTATATGGCCTCTGGGAACCAGAAGATAGGGGCACTGGAGCTGCAGGTCCCCCATGCTCCAGACACTGCCCGGACCTGAAGGGACCGGATCAACAGTTCTCTGCACCCAAATCCCGTGGGAGGGAGAGCTAAATTTTCAGAGGGGCAGACACGCCTGGGAAGCCAGAAGAGACTACACTCTGCCCACATTTCTGACTCCAGAGGAAAACACCCTAACGCCATCTGGGACCCTGGTGCA